>NC_066553.1:6278066-6370566 GCF_024679095.1 Eriocheir sinensis
TTAAATGACATACTCCCCGTGTTATCCTCAACCCTCATATCCAAAGAAAACAAGTTCGGGAAGACCTGTTGACGGAAAAGAAAACGAACCGAAATATCTAAACAAAAATATGTATACAAGGATGGTTACAAATTAAATAAATGTAAACGTAAACCCAAAATTGCATGTTATGAAAAGGAAAGTGTGGATTGGTTCGGAGACGCGGTATAAAATAAAAATAATGGAAATGCTCTGTCGTTATTCCAGCTCTAACTAAAGGGGCTATTACACTGGGCAAATTTTCCGTGGATCTTCAGTCAAACCACGAATTCCGCTGGCGTGGATCTCATATTTCCGTAGTTTTCTGACGTGTCCACGATCTTCCAAAACTACGGTACATTGCACCGAAGGGCGACGGTATTACTCACCATCATCAGCAGCAACAATAACAAGAAACAAATGAGAACCACGCTAGCGGAAATCGTGGTTTGATTGAAGGTCCCCGGAAAATTTGCCCAGTGTAATAGTCCCTTAAGCGAGTCCCCTGAAGATACAAAAGTGACACACGGGATAATGTAGTAGCAGTTTTATTAAATTATATGTCAAACTCCTAATACACGTGCAACCTGGGTACGCATCAAACACCTCAATGCCCAAAATAAACTTGCGAGCTGTAAGCAAGAGGTAGCCATTACCGTCCTAGACCAGCCTTGGGGTAATGCAGGGCTGTGCTCGTGGCTTTAGTGGAGGGGAGGCAAGTCGCTTAAAGTCGTTACCCTACCGTTCTGTCACCGCTAAATGTTGTTCAGTCATTTGCCGACAGCAGCAAGACAAAGATTGGTCCTCTTGTAAGCAGAATATTACTGTAAATATGTTTGAATTTAAAGAAATGAGGTGAGGTAATTTAACGTCATGTTTCATTTGTATAACGATATCTTTCCAAGAACATGTACAACTAGATTATTATATCCAAACCTCAGCTGGTCCCCGATTACAAGGAAACATCGCCTCCCAAGTTCACGCCTCGAGGAAACACACGTATAATCGCTAACTTTCTACAGTTTACGATTGTGTGTCTTCTCGTCTGTAAGTCCAGAGTTCACGCATGCTTCGTCATCGCTGCCTTGAGTTCCAGGAAAGTCTCTAGATCGTTATTAGATGACGCAGTTTTACGAGCTCACGTGATAAAGTTTATAGATTGACTTATTAAAGGCTCAGGTACCTATTGTAAGTTGTTTCCTAACGGATTGAGATCAAGCGAGATTAAAGATTCTTTTAAAGAAAATTGTAGGGAGTAGAATACAATACAGAATGTATGATGAAGATTATTACGTACAAAAGGATCTGTGGTCATGAACACAATGGTCATTGCAAAGGTAATAAGAAAAGTTTGTTCTTATATTTCATCACCAGGCTGAAACATATAACCTGAATCCACGCCTCAAGATATTCCATACGCTATACAGGAACAATGGGAGAGAATACCTAATTGAATTTGTGATCAAAGGAGCCCATACACGAATATAGAGTAACATAAAGCATTAAGAGTTTAAGGTTAAGACGAGAATGTTGGAAACGTCCCCAGGGCGGTCAAGAACACGTGTAAGATAGACAGCAGACCCTTATAGACTGGTTCATCAGGTTGGTCAACAGTGGAGGATGAAAGCTAGGCCTGCTGCTGAACGTTAAAATTCGTTGAAGATATTTCGGCGATAGGAGAATAGATCGAAAAGTGTTAAATGTTAAAATTCAAATATTGAAATACCTTAAATTTAAGTCAATAGAGTTAGATGAGAGATACATAGCACGGACATCAAGTAGTAGTGGAATAACATATGGAGGAACCTTTCAAAAAATCAGGGTTATAGACAAGAGACCAAGTAATATCACTGCAAACAATGACTTCGGGCTTATAATTACTGTAATGAAGGTTAAAGGGAAAAAATAATGACCGGCGCCAGTGATACTCATGTGAATTTATATATGAAGAGTTTGAAAAGAAGCAAGAATATATATGTTTTTCTTATTATAGGTTCATTCTTTGCCGCACACCGCATTACTCACGTCGAATCTCATTGGCCTCGGCAGCCGACGCGCCAGCAACACAGGTATGTAACACTGCGCTGACGTTTCTACATAGGCACAATTTTATTCAAAGGTCTCTCTCTCTCTCTCTCTCTCTCTCTCTCTCTCTCTCTCTCTCTCTCTCTCTCTCTCTCTCTCTCTCTCTCTCTCTCTCTCTCTCTCTCTCTCTCTCTCTCTCTCTCTCTCTCTCTCTCTCTCTCTCTCTCCATCTCTCTCTCTCTCTCTCTCTCTCTCTCTCTCTCTCTCTCTCTCTCTCTCTCTCTCTCTCTCTCTCTCTCTCTCTCTCTCTCTCTCTCTCTCTCTCTCTCTCTCTCTCTCTCTCTCTCTCTCTCTCTCTCTCTCTCTCTCTCTCTCTCTCTCTCTCTCTCTCTCTCTCTCTCTCTCTCTCTCTCTCTCTCTCTCTCTCTCTCTCTCTCTCTCTCTCTCTCTCTCTCTCTCTCTCTCTCTCTCTCTCTCTCTCTCTCTCTCTCTCTCTCTCTCTCTCTCTCTCTCTCTCTCTCTCTCTCTCTCTCTCTCTCTCTCTCTCTCTCTCTCTCTCTCTCTGTCAGAAAGGTAAAGTTAATGTATCGGTGTACCCACGTCGTGTTACCAATACTTGTTTCTCGCCCGCAGTCCAACGTAAAAATGAAGTTTCAGACGACGCGGTTGGATATCTGGCACGATTCTGGGTCAGTGTGTGTTGTGTGTGTGTATACAGTGAGTCGTTTATGTGTACGGTGTGTTGTTCATGTGTACATACAGTAATTTACGTGTAAATTATGTTCTTTTTGTACATCGCGGTTCGACCACATTTTGTGTTTGATGAGCATTTAATGTCTCGTCTTGGGATTAAATTTGATTAAAATTGATGTAATTTTTGTTTAGCAGATTCATGATCAACTTTCAAAAATACTTTATAGAGACAAGAATGTGCGTCATCGAATGACCCACCGTGGATTGCTCCTGATTCGGTTTAGCATTTGATATATATATATATATATATATATATATATATATATATATATATATATATATATATATATATATATATATATATATATATATATATATATATATATATATATATATATAAAACGGGATACAAGTAGAATGTACCAGAATATCATACATTAGTTTGGCATGAACCGCCTTGCAATATGAACCCAAACTAATTAGTACAAACCTTAAATTCATCAGTATAATTCCACTATCTTCTGCAACAGTTGTATTTACCTTTACTATAAAAAAAAATATTTTCTTATATGCGGCCGTGTGTGTGTGTGTGGGGGGGGGGGGGTGCGCGCGTACAAGATAGATAGATAGATAGGCAGATAGACAGATGAATATATAGATGGATAGAAATGTGGTCGAACAGCGCATACACAAAAAGAACATAATTTACACGCAAATTACTGTATATATAGATAGGCAGATAGATAGACAGAGAGATAGAGATTGATAAATAGATAGGTAGATAAAATAAGTATATAAAGATGGATATCTGGTGTGTGTGTAACTCACCACGGCCTGATCACGCGTTGGACTCGTAATCGCCAACAGGTATCCTCCCGACTTGAGCAAGTGCTCTTTATCGTCGATCTCTGGGTACTGCCAGGACCTCACACACCACACACCCCATCCCCCTTGCTCAAGGGGGGACAGTAACCACTCCTAGTCAACGGAAAGAATCCGGCCTGAGCGGGCTGGAACCGCCTCGCTGTCAGGCCGTGAAGCCTGGCAGCGCATCGCTCTAACCAGGTGCGCCACGGGGTGGTGTGTGTGTGTGTGTATGTGTGTGTGTGTGTGTGTGTATGTGTAAAAAGGCGGAAATTACGTAATATTCTTGCTATTCTTAACATGCAGTTAGAGTGAAGCAAGCTCTTAACGACAGAGAGAGAGAATTACAGAGAATTACATAGAAAATCAGACCACACAGACCCCATGGTCCAGACTAGGTGGTCTGTCCTTAAACCTAAGTGATTTTACATTAATCAGATGGCTCCAAAACGTTGCTTTTCTACTCTAGTTAATATTAAGTTCAAGGAAGTGACGGTCGAGCTTGTTTTTAAAGGAGTCAATCGTGTTACACTGGACCACTGATGGTGGGAGCTTATTCCATTCTCGCACTACAACGTTGGTGAAGAAAAATTTGGTGCAGTCTGAATTTACTTGTCTACATTTGAGTTTTATGCCATTGTTCCTCGTTCGCAAAGTGTCATCGATCATAAACAATTTTGTTCTGTCTACATTCGTGAAAAAAAGAGAGAGAGAGAGAGAGAGAAAAATCAGACCACAGAGAGAGGTCCAGACGGTGGTCTGTCCTCTAGTTGATATTAAGTTGAAGGAAGTGACGGTCGAGCTTATTTTGAAGGAGTCATTCGTGTTACACTGGACCACTGATGGTGGGAGCTTATTCCATTCTCGCACTACAACGTTGGTGAAGAAAAATTTGGTGCAGTCTGAATTTACTTGTCTACATCTGAGTTTTACGCCGTTGTTCCTCGTGCGCAAAGTGTCATCGATCATAAACAATGTTGATCTGTCTACATTCGTGAAACCATTAAGTATTTTATTCGTGAAACATTCGATCAATTTTCCTCAGGCGACGTTTCTCAGAGAGAACATGTTAAGGGTGAAAGTCTTTCTTCGTAGGATTTGTTGCGCAAGGAAGGGATCATTTCGTTGCCCGATTTCGCTGAACACCTTCTAATTTAGCAATATCCTTTGCATGGTGGTCTGACTAAACTGTTGTAGAGCGGGAGTGTACATCTTTATTCTTAAATAAAAGTTTCTTTTAATGAAGCCCAACATTCTGTTCGCTTTATTTGCTGCATCGATGCATTGCTGTGAGAATTTGAGGTTTGACGCTATTTTGACCCCAAGTCCTTGACGCATGAACGCTTTTTGAGTTTACGCCGCGCATCAATAATCAAACTTCTTATTCCTTCACCGCAAGGACCCTGACACTTGTCTTGTCTACGTTAAAAGCATCTATCATCTATCAAACCAGAATTTGTTACCAAAAAAATCCTCTTGGAAGCTTGCCTGTCTTCGTCAGTGAGAACCGAGTTACCAATCTTTGTGTCGTCTGCAATTTTACTAAATACGGTTATCCAGGTCCACACGTCGTTGATGTAAATAATGAAGAGCACTGGGCCAGAACCGAGCCCTGAGGACGCCACTAGTGACCGGCTCTGAGTTAAATCCGTCAATCCTACTCTTTGTTGTCTGTTTGCTCACAAAATCGCGATCATTTATTTTGACCGTCACCGTCACCTATTATTTGCTTTAATTATTAATTTAATATGGATGCGCTTTATCAAACGCTTGAAATCAAGATAGACTACGTCAGTGATTTGGTTACGTCATAGAGAGAGAGAGAGAGAGAGTTGCAAACAAGCTGAGATAGGGAACAATAACTCTCCAGGCTAAACTTGAGGTCTTGCCTTGCTCCTTCACCCTCTCCATCTCCCTGAAACTCTCCTGTGTGTTGCGCCCCTGCTGGGCCGCGCTCAACCAGATTTAGTGCCGGATGAGGAGGAAGAAGAGCAGGAGGAGGAGAATGTAGAATAGGAGGAGAGAATAAAAGTGTGAATGAGAAAATAATGAAAGAAGGAGCATAGCAAGAGTGGGAAATTGGAGGAGGATGAGGAGGAGAAGGGGAAAAGGAGAGAGAAAAAGAACGAAGAAGAAGAAGGCGCAGAAGAAGGAGAAGAGCAGAGAAGCTTAAAAAAGAGAGACAAAAGAGAATAAAGAGAAGGAGGAAAAACAAGTTGGGGTCTGAGTCACGCGGCTAGCTCCACAAGGGTTGATTGTTACAGTGTGTGCTGCCGCTCGTCACAGTTTTATCTAATATTGTGATACTGTTGTTTAGCGACGTGACAGGCTGTGGTGAGGCGGGCGGAATGATTAGAGAGGAAGCATTGTTCGTGACGAGGAGCTTCCTTTTGTTTCAGAGGTTGAGTAAAAGTTCGTTTAGATGCTTTGTCGCCTAGCCAACCCCACTAAGGGTATTGAACACGTATTTAAGTGCTCAAGTTCAGAAACCTTATAAATTTAATGCAGCACGACCCTAGGGCCAAGAGCTGTCTACTTTATGACTATGACTTAAATCAGGGCATGACTTGTAAAGAAATCAATAGCTTAGACAAAGATATGTTTAAAAAGTAAAGGTATACTTGTTTATTCTGTATGAACAAACTAATTTATGAAGCCAATACAAGACGCCGCTTGACTCACAGGAAGAAACATCAAGCTGGATAACATATATATAATTTATGTAGGCGAGTCGGTGCTGCCTGGCTAGGGGGAGGAGGCAAAGCGGGGAGAGGCGGCGGCGTGGGATAGAAAAACGTTACTGAGTCATTTTCATATATTTCTGAGGAAGTGAATCAGGCCTATTATTACACATGAGAGTCAGACTAAATTTAAGTAGTGTCCAGAACGAATTAAAAAAAATCAATAATATTATAATTTCAAGATCGATAGAAAAAATATATAGTTTTAATCAACGAAAACGAAACGCCGCCCTGGATACTTTTCACTTTATTACTTAGGTTTTCATTGGTCTTTGTGACAGCAGGATTATATTTCCTTGCGAGTGGAGTGGTCCGCTTAGATAATGCTGGCGAGTAGGTAAGTAAAGTAGCAATCCTGTTGAAATCCTGCCGTACTGTTTATGTGTGCGAGCCTCAGTTTGAGTGTGTGCGGTGTGCGTGGGAGAGAGAGAGAGAGAGAGAGAGAGAGAGAGAGAGAGAGAGAGAGAGAGAGAGAGAGAGAGAGAGAGAGAGAGAGAGAGAGAGAGAGAGAGAGAGAGAGAGAGAGAGAGAGAGAGAGAGAGAGAGAGAGAGAGAGAGAGAGAGAGAGGAGGAGGAGGAGGAGGAAGAGGAGGAAGAGGAGGAAGAGGAAGAGGAAGAGGAAGAGGAAGAGGAAGAGGAAGAAGAAGAAGAAGAAGAAGAAGAAGAAGAAGAAGAAGAGGAAGAGGAAGAGGAAGAGGAAGAGGAAGAGGACGACGACATACGTAGGTTAGTCGTAGCTTGAGAGGGTGGACATTCCCCCTCCTCCCGTTACATTCAATCTTCTGTTCATTTAAGATTAATTATCGTTCGCCCGAAGAGAAGGTCTTAGCTTAATGGATCAATTAATGTTGGAAACACAGCAATTAAGGTTAAATAAGAAACAAAGGCTCGGTGCGGGAGAAGTAGGTGGAAGTTAAGGAGAATGTTAGGAAAAGTTTATTAAAGTTGGTGTGTGGAGGCACCAAGGAAGGAGGGAGAGGAGTGACGACGAGGTCCATTATATGAGGAAGAAATGACGACGCTTCTTCCATGGTGCAGTGGTTGCTTAGCTGGATTTGTCTCGTGCTGATAACCCTTAGTATGAGCCCAACTTTGGTTCGTCTTTTGACAACATGTATTAGAGTAAATGCTGGTACATGGAAACCCAGAAGCTGTCATGTTGTATTTACAGAGACTAAGCCAACAAAAACGGATTTCTTTGACAGTCTGATCTAACGATAATTTTTCTTGTTGTCCCTCTTTGTCTCACTTCGTGGTATTTTATCTCTCTTTCCTTGATGTTCTTTGATCCGTCTTGTGCAAACGAAGGTTACGATGAATATGTATCAAGACCACCCTCGCGAACTCATTGACATCCTATAAAAGCCGGGGTGATGTTGCACAGAGGTCCGCATGAGTGTTGAATGGCGGCAGCTTGTGCATGGGTGGGTTGGGCGAATAGGAGCGGGAGGGTGAAATATGGCGGGGGATATGTTACTGATTGTCGCCACTTTACTCAATTACAACATTAATCAAAACACCTGATATGGCCACCTGAGGGAAAGCTTTATAGATTGTTGTATCGGCATTTTTGAGCCACGTGTCCGAGTGATGTACGATCATTTTTTGTAAGCTGGGGATCGATACCGCCTCGTTGATGTGTGTGTGTGTGTGTGTGTGTGTGTGTGTGTGTGTGTGTGTGTGTGTGTAAGGGGGGGGTAGTGTTTGTGTAAGTTTGTTTGCGTTTGTGTGTGTGTGTGTTTGATTGTTTGTTTTTTGTGTGTGTGTCTGTTTTTTTGTGTGTGTTTGATTGTTTGTCGCCTAAGTCATTATTTTCTCCTTTACAGGAAATGAGAAAAGAATTGCCATTATCTCATTTGGCTTAAGATTTAGGCAGAAACGAAAAGGCCAATTCTAGAACACTCGAACCCTGAATGACGAAGGCAACGATACAAAAATGGCAGTCGCATGTTAATTAAAAAAAATTGTTGTAGAGAAAAACCTGGAAATCGCTGAAAAATGACTTAGGCGATTATTTTATAAGGGTGACGATATAGCTATTAGTTTTCTCGACACATTCTACCCGTCCACACACGCTTCTACCCTCACCATGTGGATACAAACCCTTATCCTGCACAAAACTGTTTCACTTAATTAATATCAGATAGAAAAAGTCGGCTCTCGTATCGTTCATTACCGTAAGCTATTTCGCGTCGTTATTAAATTCAGAGATTTTTTTTATGGTGAGTCAAAATAAAAAGAACATTCTCTCTCTCTCTCTCTCTCTCTCTCTCTCTCTCTCTCTCTCTCTCTCTCTCTCTCTCTCTCTCTCTCTCTCTCTCTCTCTCTCTCTCTCTCCTTTTTTTTGTATTAAAGCTGAGAGGAAGAGTTGGCAGCTATGGTGGTATTTTTTTTCCCTGAGAGGTGGACGCCGACGATGTCATTTACTCACCTCGCTTCCTTCCCTTGTTCAAGAGGCGAGACGCTCACCTGAGGCATATGTCCAGGTAACACGAGAGCGGGAAGAATGGGTGAAGAAAATAGGAGGAGGAGGAGAATGGGAAAGAAGAGAACGATAAAAGTCTTGGGTATTTGTAGAAGTTGTTGTACAGTTAAAAATAAGGAAAATAATAACCATGAGAGAGAGAGAGAGAGAGAGAGAGAGAGAGAGAGAGAGAGAGAGAGAGAGAGAGAGAGAGAGAGAGAGAGAGAGAGAGAGAGAGAGAGAGAGAGAGAGAGAGAGAGAGAGAGAGAGAGAGAGAGAGAGAGAGAGAGAGAGAGAGAGAGATTTTATTATCGTTACCACTCTTCATGTTAGCAGACAATAACGCGAGCCGCTCGTCTGCATATTTGATAAGTATTTCAGACGCCGTAACCTCCGTGGATGATGATTTTTCGCTAAACAGATTAATTCTCAAACTTTTGGCACTTGCAAGGATGGATGAGCTGGCTGGCTGGTGGGAGATGATGCTGTAATTGGCTAGCTTTCCAATTACTAACTTCAAAATTGAGTGGCTGTTAATAGTTTTCCAATTACTAACCTCCAAATTGAGTGGCTGTTAATAGTTTTCCAATTACTAACCTCCAAATTGAGTGGCTGTTAATAGTTTTCCAATTACTAACCTCCAAATTGAGTAGCTGTTAATAGTTTTCCAATTACTAACCTCAACCTTGTGTGGCTGTTAATAGTTTTCCAATTACTAACCTCAAAATTGAGTAGCTGTTAATAGTTTTCCATTTACTAACCTCAACATTGTGTGGCTGTTAATAGTTTTCCAATTACTAACCTCAAAATTGAGTAGCTGTTAATAGTTTTCCAATTACTAACCTCAAAATTGAGTAGCTGTTAATAGTTTTCCAATTACTAACCTCAAAATTGTGTGGCTGTTAATAGTTTTCCAATTACTAACCTCAACATTGTGTGGCTGTTAATAGTTTTCCAATTACTAACCTCAAAATTGAGTAGCTGTTAATAGTTTTCCAATTACTAACCTCAACATTGTGTGGCTGTTAATAGTTTTCCAATTACTAACCTCAAAATTGAGTAGCTGTTAATAGTTTTCCAATTACTAACCTCAACATTGTGTGGCTGTTAATAGTTTTCCAATTACTAACCTCAACATTGAGTAGCTGTTAATAGTTTTCCAATTACTAACCTCAAAATTGTGTGGCTGTTAATGTCAACCATGAGTCAATTCAATAGTGAATGTTAACTGAGATCAGAGCGGTCTCTGGAAAAATGTACATCACAGGGTTTGCTGCCTTAATAACTAAACACAAATATCCTGTGAGAAACGCGTTAACTGAAGGTATATTAAATCTTCTCTGTGTAGGAAATCCAATTAGTGTACCGTCAATATAAACACTTGCCTGCGCCGTGACGGGCTGGGGCCGACTACCATCTAGGCCCTTCAGAAAAAAAGCCTACTAGCGCTATAGGCGTACACGTAAAAAACAACAACAACAAAAAAAAAACCAATATGATGCTGTATAGTAAAAGCAAATTATATCACCGAGTTCTCAGCCTGTTAAGAGTAACCACTAAGAAAACATAAAAGACGCCGTGACGATGGTTTGTTATTTACCAGCGGGACGACGAACGAATGTGTTGTGCTGATGTTCGATAAATTGAGCCACTCGCTTTTCCCGCCCCGCAAAATGTCCTTTACACCAATCATCTTGTTATCGGCACAGTTTGATGCTGCATACATCACGCGGTAGGGGAAGGGGTGGGGAGTTTGAGAGTTTGAGAGAAATGGGGTAAAAAGGGAATGAAGGGATTAGAAAAGTGAGGGGAAGAGGGAGAAAGGAGGGTGGGAAGAGACGGCAATTGGAGCGGGCACTAACTCCACAAAAGATGCCAGATTCACTCAGTTTGATGTAAAAATAGCCGTTCAACAACAACAACAACAACAACAAATCTGTTGTCAAACTCTGGATATTATTTTTAGAAACCATCATGCGACATCCGTGCCGAGCTAAGTAAAAAAAAAAATAGTATGCGTTTTATATAAGCTCCGGGGCAGATATTGATCTTCTTTAGCTATTTAATTTTTTACATATATTTTATAAGAAAAGAGAAGCATGAGTAGTTATAAAAAATACCGATTATTTTCTTAACATTTTTACATATCGTTTTTTTAAGAAAAGAGAAGCATAAACAGCTGTGAAGTATGCCGAATCAGTTATTTATGAAGCATTAAAGTACGAGACTGAGCGAAGGAAGTTCATGGCAGCTTAGAATTTATGAGCCTGATCCAACGTTGCCAGATTGTCGTACTCAGCCTCCTGTGTTTGCCGATTTCCGACCCAATAACTGCCTCCTCGACCCCAATAACTGCCTTCATATATGGTTATCGTTAAATTGGTTAATTATTGGTATTTTTTGGCAAGAGCTATGGCTCAGAAGCCGGTAAATACGAGGCTCTGAGTACGAGAATCTGGCAACGGTGGCCTGATCAAGTGCTGGACTCGTGATTCCCAGCTTGAGTAGCGGTAAGGGAGCGGCGGGGTCGAGGCAAGGAGCTACTGTGTCGATAGGCGGAAGTGCAGGAAAAGCAAAGAACAAGCATGGCTGCAGGGGAGAGGCATGTTAAAACCAGAACAGACTTTGCGGCAATGGATGGAAGGGGAAGGCCAAGAGGAGCAAGAGAGCAAGCATGGCAGCAAGGAGGGTACAGGTGGAAGGAAAGGGTAACGAGAAGCGAGCAAACACGATCGAGAGTTTTTAATGGAGGTTACAAAAATTTATAGATGGGAAGAAAAATAGAATATAATGCATCTTCAGGTGCTGCCATGTGTAAGGCGTCTGTCTGGTCTCTTGAAGTCTAATTTTATCCTGGTGTTATTAGGTCTCTCTCTCTCTCTCTCTCTCTCTCTCTCTCTCTCTCTCTCTCTCTCTCTCTCTCTCTCTCTCTCTCTCTCTCTCTCTCTCTCTCTCTCTCTCTCTCTCTCTCTCTCTCTCTCTCTCTCTCTCTCTCTCTCTCTCTCTCTCTCTCTCTCTCTCTCTCTCTCTCTCTCTCTCTCTCTCTCTCCAATCTAATTCTCTCTCTCTCTCTCTCTCTCTCTCTCTCTCTCTCTCTCTCTCTCTCTCTCTCTCTCTCTCTCTCTCTCTCTCTCTCCGTATAATCATCATCCATTTCTTAAATTCTCATTGGGTACCACGACCGCTTCTGAGACTAATTATAATGTTAATTGAAGGTTAATTAGAGATTCCTCCTGGCTGTATGTTTATAATAGTAGCAGTAGTAGCAGTAATAGTAGTGGCAGTGGTAGTAGTAGTAGTAGAAGTAGTGGTAGTGAGGAAGATAATTAGATTGTTATATGGTTAGCTCGTTAAATAGTTAGTTGTGTTAGTGTTGTTTTGTTATTTAGTTGGATAGTTAGATAGTTCAGTTACTTTAGTTATTTAGTTGGATAGTTAGACAGTTGGTTAGCTAGTTAGTTTATCAATACTTTTCAGCGTTTTCTGTTTTTATTTCATCCTCTTCTTGGTGTTCTGTGATGGTCTGGATGATGATATTATTTTTATATATTATTTGTTATCTATTTATTTGTTATTTATTTGTTTATATTCTTTTATTTTAATTTATTTTTATTTTCCATATTTTTTGGTGGACTTTATTTGTTTTTATATACTTTTTTTTTTTTTGTATCATCCTTTTTTATGTCCCTTGGTCTGGATGAGCCTCTTTCTCCCCATTAAGGACAGGCCCATAATTTTGCTGATGTTAAGAAGGGCAGAAAGGTGGATGATGCTTTTTTTTTCTCATTTTCTCGAGGTTTCTATATTATTTTTTTCTTGTTCTTTTTTATATTATTTTTTTCGTATCCTTTTTTCTATATATTCATTTTTCTAGTGTTTGTTTCTTATATTATCCCTTTCTTGTTCTTTTTAATATTATCCTTTTCCTCGTGTTCTGTTTTATATCGTCCTATATTTTTTGTGATGTATGTTGGTATGGATGAGTCTCCTCCCCACCAGAAAAAGACTCACAACACCACGTCACAAAACACTACAACGCCTTTATGCTATGCTTTTCTTTGTATTTTTGTCCCTTTTCTGTAGTTCATCAAATGACACAATTGCCTCGTTTAAGGGAATGTTTCTTCCCTAAACACAGTACCTTCCTTTTAGAACGTGTCATTAACTTGTCATTACCTGGGTCGTCTGGCCTTAAGAGGGTCAGTACTGTCTTGATGGCTCTTCACACACACACACACACACACACACACACACACACACACCGCTGAGCAAGGGGGATTGGGTGTGTGGTGTGTGAGGAGTTGCAAGTGCAGGGGGGGAGAGGGAAGGGGGGCAGGGGTAGCGGCAAGGCAGGTTATGTCTTGTCGTGGGTGATGGCGTGGAAATTGTTCTGTCGCTCTGTTCTCTTACTTTGTCTTCCTCTTCTCACGCTGTCCTCTGTCCGGCATCCTTCTCCTGTTCCGGCATCCTTCTTTTCCTTCTCTTCCTGTTCCTTCTCCTGTTCCTCCTCCTGTTCCTTCTCCTGTTCCTCCTCCTGTTCCTTCTCTTCCTGTTCCTGTTCCTCTCCTGTTCTCTTCCTGTTCCTTCCTACTGTTCCTGTTCCTCTTCCTGTTCCTTCTCTCCTCAATTTTCCCAGCTTATTTCTTGCTTTCTCCTCCTCCTCCTCCTCCTCCTCCTCCTCCTCCTCCTCTTTCTCCTCCTCCTCCTCTATCTTCTGTATTTCTCGTGACATTTCCAGTTTCTTTCTCTTTCTTTTTCACCTCCGTTTTTTCCAGTTTTCTTTTTACCTCAAATAGTTTTTAATCCTGTTTCGCTTTTTTTTTATTCTTTTCTATTCCTCCCGACATTTCCTTTTTTTGTTTTCCTTTTTTTGCCTCAATTTTCCCAGCTTACTTCTTGCTTCTTCCTCCTCCTCCTCCTCCTCCTCCTCCTCCTCCTCCTCCTCCTCCTCCTCCTCCTCCTCTTCCTCCTCCTCTATCTTCTGTATTCGGCGTGACATTTCCAGATTCTTTCTCTTTCTTTTTCACCTCCGTTTTTTCCAGTTTTCTTGTAACCTCAAATAGTTTTTAATCCTGTTTCGCTTTTTTTTTACTCTTCTCTATTCCTTCTGACATTTCTTTTTTTTTTTTTCCCCTTTTTTATGCCTCAGATTCTCCAGCTTCCTTTCCGACTCCCCATATTTTTCTCTTCTTAAATATTTTTCTCTTCCACCAGGTTTTCTCTTCTTTCTAGAAATATATACTCCTCATCTTTGACGGTGTAGTTTTTCCTTTCCTTCCTCTTCCAGCTTCCTTCCCTCTGGCGACTCCCGACTGCAGTTTTTGTTGGTTTCTTTCACCTTCGGATTTTCTCTCATCCTTCCTCGTAATTTTTATTTTTCTTGTGGGGATCAATTGTCTTGTTATACCACTCCCTTTTCCTCTTTCGCCCTCATGTTTCTTTATATTTTGTGTTTTCCCTCCTTTGTGGTTTCGTTTACCTCCCATGTGTTTAGTGTTGAGCTAATACAAAGGAAAAAGAGTAAGAGAAACAATATATGATGAAGGACAGCGGGAACGAAACCGGAAGAAAAATCAAAATCATTTACATACCAAGAAAACAAAATCAGATGAAAGGAAATGAAGAGAGATGTCAGACGCACTGGGGAACACACACACACACACACACACACACACACACACACACACACACACACACACACACACACACACACACACACACACACACACACACTTTGCTTTCATTTTTCTCTCCCTTCTCTGGCTGTTTATTGCCCCTCAACCTATTCCCCGTGATAGGGTGAAGAGAGGCAGGTGTTCACGATAAAACATTACATTACCTGGGCAAGAATGAGGGAAGGAATAAGTGGCGAAGGAGGATTAAAAAGGAGGAAGAGGAGGAGGAGGAATAGAATAAGAAGAAAAAGAAAAGCATTAAAAAGGAGAAAAGAACTAAAATAAAAAGGAGGTGGAGGAAAAGGAGGAGGAGGAAGGAAAGACGTAGGAGTAGGGAGAGGAGGTGCAGAGGGAGAGAAAAAAAAGGAAAAAAAAGACGACGAAGACAAGGATGAGAAAAAAGCGGAAAAGTGAGGAATAGGAAAAGGAGAAGAGGCAGGGGAGAGGGATGCGGAAGAACGAGGACAAGAAGGAAGGGGAGAAGAAGAGAAGGAAAGAGAGAGGAGGAGGAAACAGGAGAGACAGGTGGTGTCTTTTTGGAGGGTTTCGTGTGGTGAGAAAAATTGTGTCGTTTTTCGCTTCTCCTATTCCGTTTCATATTCCCATCTTCGTCTCTGTGTCCTTGCTCGTCGGTTTTCCGCCATCTGCCTTTCCGCTTGCGTCCAATTCTTTCTTTCAGGCATATATTTTTTTCTGTTCTGCTGAAATTCATGGGAAGATATCGCGTAGTATGTGTTTGTGTTCTTTCTGCGTGTTTTTTTTTTTTTTTTGGTGTGCGTGTGTGTGTGTGTGTGTGTGTGTGTGTGTGTGTGTGTGTGTGTGTGTGTGTGTGTGTGTGTGTGTGTGTGTGTGTGTGTGTGTGTGTGTGAAGTGGAAGTGTGGCGTTAAGATAGCTTTGAAAGGGGGACGGAGTGCAGTGTAGTGATGGGAAGGGCAGGGCAAAAACTCTCAGCTGCCGAGGACTTGCTATTCCTGAAGCCATCTCCATCTCAATCCGTGGGTCATGTGACAGCTGATGGCGGGGTGCTTGTGGAGTGGCATCGACAAATCACTCAGGTTACAGACTTAGTAGTGAGATGGTGCTTGGGGAGGCATCAGCTCTGCCTTGGCTGGGTCTTTTGTGCATCATGCTTACCTGAGTGACAAGTATTCCAACACCGCGATATCACTAAAAAGATCTTTGTAAATCATCAGGATTACCCGGCTGGAATATCCTGGGTTGAGTGTAGACAGAGTGAGTGGGAGGACGGTGTAGGTGTGTGTGTTGGCGATATATATAATCATCGCTTTTTTCCCTAGCATCACGAGAACACAGCACTCACTCTCTGCCAGTATATTGTCACAGTATTAGATGAGTATTCTTTTGAACGATAGATTGTTGGAATTATGGATTCCTGGAAACGATGGGAGGGAGGGTGTGTGGGAAGAAAAGTATGTACTCCAGTGTGTGTGTGTGTGTGTGTGTGTGTGTGTGTGTGTGTGTGTGTGTGTGTGTGTGTGTGTGTGTGTGTGTATGAACGTGCGTATGCCCTTGTGTGTGCATGTGTACTTGTGTAAAACTGTTCCGCCTGTTGAGCATACATGTGTAAAAACATCAACTTTCAAAACCATTTCACACCACTTATTAGCGCATCATTAGCAGAAAATTTGTACTTTTTTACTAAACTACTAACTGAGAAAATAAACTCCCGATACTTCCACTTTGAAATCAGGGATTTTTAGATAGTTTTCTATGAGAAATCTCAGGACCTTTATATCGTTGTTTGAAGAAGGAAACGCTTCCCAATGCTCGCTCTCTGAGATAAAAAAAAAGCCTTTCTTTCGTTCCCTCTCTAAACTCAGAAGTGTTTTATATTTTCTTTAGCTAAAACCATAAAAGCTTCTAAACCTTTTCTTTCTCTACGCCCAGAATAACTTCACACACACAGAGCCTCCGGTGAGTGACGAAGTCCTGGTGGCTAAGGAACGTTCCATCGCTCCTCCTGGCTGCCTGGCGTCTGCTTCTTGTTTGGGACAAAGAGAAAGGATGGAAAGTTCTTGTCGCTGGAGAGACGAGACAAAGAGGAGTGGCTTATCTTAGTGGCGTGGCAGGTCCTCCCAAAAAGAGAAAAAGGAGCAAGAGCAGGTGCTAGTGCAGGAGGTGGTGAAGGTGAAAGAAGTAGATTTGGAGGAGAAAGAGGACGATTCTGACTGGAATATAAAGTCGATTGAGAAGGCAAGAAGTACAGATAATCATACTAACAATGATTTACTGAAAAATAATAATAATAATAATAATGTTAATAATAATAATAATAATAATAATAATAATAATAATAATAATAATAATAATAATAATAATAATAATAATATGGAAATTATGGAAGGGAGGAGAAAGAAGAAGAAGGAAAAGAAGAGGAAGATGATAATTTTAAAGATGAAAAGGGAGAAGAAAAAGAAGATAAATTTAAAGATAGAAGAAGAAGAAGAAGAAGAAGAAGAAGATGAAGAAGAAGAAAAGAAGGGAAGCAAAAATGAAGAAAATATGAGCCATATATCAAGGAACAAAGAGCAATAAAATAAAGAAGAAATTGTGAAACCTCAAGTAAAGGAAGCGCAGATGAGGAGGAGCAGGAGGAGGTGGGAGAGGATAAAAAGAAAGTGATGATGATAAAGAGGAGGAGGAAGAAGAAGAGGAAGGGGAAAAGGAAGAGGAAGAGGAGGAGGAGGAGAAAGGAACTCGTGTAAAATTTTATCTTTTTAGTTCCTCGATCGTTTAGTGCAATTTTAACCTAGAATTGCTACTTTAAACAAACTATCAGTGAATGTAAGCCAGATTCACTGTCTAGGAGTATTGTGGCTGCGATGTACGTAGTATGTGGTCTGCAATATGCTCCTCCAATACAAAATGAGGCTGGATACCACACGACAAAAAAAGAATAATATAGACGGCAATCCCAATCCCATCTTTACTTCCTTCAGAAAAAAAAAATGTTACAATAAAGAAATTTTACACACTGGAGCAAGAACTGTAGTCGGAAGTGAAGGACAAAAAAAAAAAAAAAAAGGTCTTGAAAATACCGTGTCAAACTGAGGTGTAGGGTCTGGGGAGCCCCTCATCAAAGCCATCAAATTTCACAATATTCTCCTGGGAGATTTGGGGTCGTATTATAAGACATTTCCACGTCCAGCAACACATATTTGACAAGGCTTTCGTAGGAGTTGTGGGCATTTCCAGGAGTAGTTTTTGATCCTGGTGGTAGTGTGACCCTTCTTCTGTACCATGAACCTGAAGAGACAATCATTAGAACACGACTGACCCCCTCTTTGACCTCTAGAAATAGGTGGTGAGAGAAGCGAATATGTTTTTTGAAGTCTTGTGTGCGTGGTGAGGAGGGTGCTGTTTGCTGTGGGGAAAGGATGGGAGGGGCTGACGACGGCCTTCCCTTTCCCCAAGCTGTTCACGAGTTTTAGCAACAGCACGGCGAGCTTCCTCAAACAATGGCTGACAGCGATCAAAAGGAGGAGCTGACACTCTTAAGACAATATAATGCGGAAGGTAAAGGGGAAGGAAAACAAGAGGCTCATAGAACAAAGCGGGTTGATTTCGTTCCTCGAGGCGCAGGAGCTTAAGACACTGAAACAATCTAAGAACAGGAGGAGGAAGAGGAGGAGAAGAAGGAGGAGGAAGAGGAGAAGATGGAGGAGGAGGAGGAAGAGGAGAAGGAGGAGGAGGAAGAGGAGGAGAAGAAGGAGGAGGAGGAGGAGGAGGAGGAGGAGGAAGAGGAGAAGAAGGAGGAAAAGGAGGAGGAGGAGGAAGAGGAGAAGGAGAAGGAGGAGGAGGAGGAGGAGGAGGAAGAGGAGAAGAAGGAGGAAAAGGAGGAGGAGGAGGAAGAGGAGAAGGAGGAGGAGGAGTAGGATGAGGAGGAGTGAGTAAGCCTCAAAGAACAAGGAGACTCATGTATCTTTATTCATCAACTGCAGGAACTTGAGAAGGCACAGGAAAAGGCACTAGAACAGCCGAAGGATTGTGGATGACCTGAGGCACAAGAACCCGCAAAAGAGCAACGTTTTCCTTGGAATATCTGAAGTTACTTGTCAAAGGTCGGGAGCAGTTAGAGGGGCGGGAGTGTTTCAAGGTCGTTTAGTGGTGGTAGTAGTAGTAGTAGTAGTAGTAGTAGTAGTGATAGTAGTGGTGGTGGTAGTAGTAGTAGTAGTAGTAGTAGTAATAGCAACAGTAGTAGTAGTAGCAGTAGCGCTTGAAGTAGATGAAGACGACGACGACGACGACGACGACGCAAAATAAGCAGAAGAAGAAGAACAAGAAGAAGAAGAAGAAGAGAGAAAGATGGTGAGACAATAAAGGGGAGGACAATGAAGAAGAACAGGAGAACAAATTTATGGAAAAATGAAAGAGAGAGGACGAGGAGGAAGACGATAACGTTGACAATAATATCAATGATACCGAAGAATATTAAGGGAAAGAGCAAGATAAGATACGGAGGGAGAAATACGAGTAGAAGGAAAAGTAAGGGAGTGAGAAATATAGAGGAGAATATTCGGACGAGGGCACAGGAAAGGGTTGATACACAAAGATAACTGGAATAGCGTCACAGAAAAAGAAAAAAGGGAACAGAGGGAAAGCAAATTGGCAGAGGGGGAAAGATGGTTCCTGGGTCACGTTACTGAGCGAAACGAAGCAAAAGCATCCTACAATAAAACTGGGTAAATATGAATAACGAAAATAAAGGACTTCGATAAAAAAAAAATCCACGCATAGAATAGTTATAAGAATACATGTTTAATTTCACACACACACACACACACACACACACACGCACCTACCCACCCACCCACCCACCCATCCACCCACACACAGTTCGATAAATGTAGAGACGGAGACGGGACCACACGAGCGTAAAGCCCAGGCGCTGTAAAACTACAACTAGGTAAATACACACACACACACACACACACACACACACACACACACACACTCACACACACGTAATAAGTAAAAACCAAGAATACTCGTTACTGCCGACCACATTAACATATAAACTAGCAAAAAATAAAAAGACGTATCACCTCCGATGTCCCGAAGCCAATTTCTTCAGCCACGTTAATGGTCTCATCAGCGCATTTTATTTTTAAGGACTTTTTTGTACTGAAAGTGGGACAGTAAAAAGACGTAGTGCCCTTTGTTTGACCACGTAATACCAGGCAGGAGATTGTACGTGGCTGCTGGAGTAGGAAGTAAGGTAGGATAGAGTGGGTAGTGATAATGGGTTTGAAGGTGGTGAAGAGAATAATGGAGTGTTAGAAGTGAATGTGGTGAGAGTGTGAGGTAAAGGTAGAGGGGAGTGAGTGGAAAGTGCAATGAAACGCAAGAAGGATAGAAGATATTATAGCAGAGGTAAGGTAGGAAATACGCAAGGAAAGGGGAAGCGTGGGGCTGGAATCGCTTGGTTTTTGATGGGGTAGGAAAGATGAAAGAGTTAGGCATTGGAGAGTAATTGGGAAGGGTTTGAAATAAGGGGTGGGAGAAGTAAGAGATAGTCAGTGTAGGGAGGTGTGACGAGGATGCTGAAACAAATGTAAAAATAAGAGAGAGAGAGAGAAGTAATTTACGGTTGCTATTTCTGGCTCCTCTCTAATCAATCCCCAAATACCACCACCACAACCACAATCACCACCACCACCACGATCGCCACCATCAACTCCACTACAGTCATCACGGGCTAAAAATCGTGGTTCTCATTAATAAAAATAATCGTTGCTATTGCTCATGTAACTGTCCCCTTAATTAGCCGTTTCCCTCCTGATTAAAAGTGGACCTTCGTTTGTTTTCTGTCGCATTGAAATAAACAATGATGAAAGGAACTGAGGTGCTTTTTTTTTCTTTTTTTTTTACAACGAAGGAGACAGCTCAAGGGCATAAAACAAGGAAACAATAATAAAAAAAAAGCACGCTACTCGCTGCTCCTACAAAAAAAGAATCAAAAGAGGTGGCCGAAAGAGAGGTCAATTTCGGGAGGAGAGGTGTACTGATACCCTCACGGATGGCGATATTTTTTTACTTTTTTCCTTTCATATCTCATTTTTGTAAACACAGCTTCCCTCCGCAGTCTGTGTGAGTGTCATGGGCTCCTTTCGATATTGGTCGTTCCTCTTCACCGATTCTTAGGGTCGTATCATAAGACATTTCGCCGCCCAAGAACACATATTTGAGACGGCTTTCGTAGGAGTTGTGGGCATTTCCAGGGGTAGTTTTATGGCCATGGTGGTAGTGTGACCCTTCTTCTGTGCCGTGAACCTAAAGAAAAACTCATTTGAAAACGACTGACCCCCTCTTTGGCCTTTAGAAATAGCTGATATGAGTAGCGAAAGTGTCTTATAATGCCGACCTTAATGTCTTTATTGAAATTAAGCATTGTGTCTTGAATGTCTGATCAGGATTATTACATGAACATACCAAAACAGAAGTCTGGAGTTATGGTGTGACAGGGAAGGAGGCGGCGGTTGCGAGGCGTCAGTAATGTGAGGCAATCCTTCAAAAAGTTTAAATGTCTCTCATATGTTAAATAAAATGAGAAAGTAGGTATATTTTTTAAAGTGAAAAAAAATAATATAATGTACAGTGGGAAATATGAATGATGAAAGAAAGGTAATGTTCTACAAGTTTATCATTAACAAAAAAAAAAAAAAGTGGGAATTCCGTGTTAGGCCTAGGTTGGATTGCTTTTGATATTATGTAAATATTACCAAATAAATCAATTAATGCACACACACTTACACTGAAGCAAGGGCAATGCAGGGGAAAACTACCGCGTTATGCTCGTCGACTCGTTTATTTTGGTTCTGCCTCGGAGCCGGCGGCAAGCGACTGATCCCTTCTTGTGAAATGCAAGCTCGCTGAACCATTAATTCCTTGGCTGTCATGTGCTGGGGCTGCGAACTGGTGATATATTAACTTTTCTTTAAGGTGTAATACCACAAAGGAAATGATCGAAAATGTATAACGTGGGCGTAGCCGAACAGACAGACATACGCCTTAAGGCTAGACGGAAAAATAATTTTGTCGAAATCTTTAACTGTAAAATACCCCGTCTGAGGCAAAGTAACATGTCGTATCCTCAAAAATAGTCGTTCAGAAGGCAGCTGAAGATGATAAAATTTATTGTACAGAATATGCACCCAAACGACAGTCCAAGAACACTTTACCAAGAATTTTTCTCTCTCTCTCTCTCTCTCTCTCTCTCTCTCTCTCTCTCTCTCTCTCTCTCTCTCTCTCTCTCTCTCTCTCTCTCTCTCTCTCTCTCTCTCTCTCTCTCTCTTTACCTTTACACACACACACACACACACACACACACACACACACACACACACGCAATCCATAAAGTACATATGTTCATCACAATGAATCAGTCTTTCAGAAAAGATGTATCAAGCCCCCTTCCTTGGTGGCCGGGAGCACCAGTGTGGCGACGTGCGGAGACACGCAGTGTTTGTGAGCCCTTGGAGTGTGTGGCCGGGAACTCCAGTATGTTGACGGGCGGGGACACACTGTGAGCCCCGGGTGCTTGTGTCCCCGGGAGCACCTGAGTGTGGACATGCAGGGACGCAGTGCGTTTGAGTCCAAGAGCAGCAGCAGCGGCGGCATGAACAGCGTGGCCAAGGCGGTGTGAGGGCCGGGGTAAACACTCGTTCCTTTGCTCACTAAATTACTTGACATGTTCCACAGTTTTTCCGCGAGTAAAATTCTGGTGTCTGTGCCATTCTTTTCTTTAAACTTCCAGCCGGTCCACACTTTTCATTTCTCCGGATGAGTTTTTTTAAAACCGTCATGGTTTGTTACTTTGTTTTATCATTTATGTATATTTTTCCCAAAAGTTTGCATTTACTTTAAAAACTCAAAATATATCATCAGCTCTCTTTCTTTTACTTGCAGTCTTCTAGCTTTTAAATTTCGCTGTAATATTGCTTCTCTTTCTATCTCCTATCAATATTTTCATGCTGACTGCTATTCTGAATTTGCAAACTAAATGCCTTTTCCCCTCCCGCGGCCCTGCTGCACACAACTTTCCACTCCTGCTCATCCATATTCTGTTCAAATCCCTTATGCATGAGTTAACCAGCATCTTCATTATTTTATCCCTTACGCTGGGAAACTCTTAAACAGTCTTCCTTCGTCTCTAGTTCCTCCTTGCTTTTTTGCAATCACACTTGTCCTCCTGGCAAAAACCTTCACAAATTTTTCACACCGTAACCAGTCGTGCTCCGTACTCACCAACCATACACCGATTGCTCATAGTCGTTACAGAGGTGCTGTAGATTTTGCCCTAAGTCTGTTAACTTTGCAATAATCGCGCGGCTAATTATGTTGTTTGCGCTGTAATTAATGCCTTGAACGCGCCTTGCTTAGTGTTGTGACGCGTATTAATTAGTGCTGTGACGCACCTTACTTAGTGCTGTGACGCGTATTAATTAGTGCTGTGACGCACCTTACTTAGTGTTGTGACGCGTATTAATTAGTGCTGTGACGCACCTTACTTAGTGTTGTGACGCGTATTAATTAGTGCTGTGACGCGCCTTACTTTGTGCTGTGACGCGTATTAATTAGTGCTGTGATGCGCCTTACTTTGTGCTGTGACGCGTATTAATTAGTGCTGTGACGCGCCTTACTTAGTGTTGTGACGCGTATTAATTAGTGCTGTGACGCGCCTTACTTTGTGCTGTGACGCGTAATAATTAGTGCTGTGACGCGCCTTACTTAGTGCTGTGACGCGTATTAATTAGTGCTGTGACGCGCCTTACTTAGTGTTGTGACGCGTATTAATTAGTGCTGTGACGCGCCTTACTTTGTGCTGTGACGCGTATTAATTAGTGCTGTGACGCGCCTTACTTTGTGCTGTGACGCGTATTAATTAGTGCTGTGACGCGCCTTACTTTGTGCTGTGACGCGTATTAATTAGTGCTGTGACGCGCCTTACTTTGTGCTGTGACGCGTCTTTCTTGTTGTAAAGTCTCATTCGCCCGTTGAACTCATCATCAGCACCCGCTATGCCGCTTCTTGCTGTGCAGTCTGACAGGGGACGCACGTGTTCTGCAGCTCCGGGGCGGATTTGTTATATTTTAAGTATATATGTATTTGTACTCAGTGATCCTCTGCCTAAGTCCATTTCCACAATTACACACAACACACAGTGGCAGACAGAATATTCCTGTGTCTAACTGAATACGTAATCCAAACACCGTGTTCTCGGTAACAAGGCAGCTCAACCTAAAGGCGGAAGCTGGCATTATAGACCTCAGGTACACGTGAAACTCCCTCCTGAAACTCCCGCCGCGAGAAGGCTGATATAGTTGCTGTCGACTTTAAAATTACTTATCATCATCCTCACGAAATTAACCTCTCTTTCGTCCACCTCTTTTGATTCTTTTTTTTTTAGGAGCAGCGAGTAGTGTTTTTTTATTTTTTATTATTATTTCCATTTTTTGTGCCCTTGAGCTGTCTCCATAGTTGTAAAAAAAAAAAAGATACTATCCTGGAAAAATAAGTCTTACCGTCAAGCTCCTTTTATTTTCTCGCCTCACCGTATCTGCTTCATCTTGTCGTTTCACGTTTCCTGTGTTTCCCTTCACGTCTCATTCCCCCCTCCCGCTCCTTGACCTTCCCTTCCCTTCACAGGTTCTGGCTTCATCCTCACATGCCTTCACCCTTCCATCCCTGTCTCTGTGTTCCTCGTGTCTCCCCTTTTAATCCAATCCCACGGTATTACATTTTTATCAGACCTTTTGTTCTTCCCTTCGTCTCCTTCGCCCTTATTTTGTATCTCCTCTACAACTCTCTCTCTCTCTCTCTCTCTCTCTCTCTCTCTCTCTCTCTCTCTCTCTCTCTCTCTCTCTCTCTCTCGTTCGTTCGTTGGTTCGTTCGTTGACGTCCGGTTTGCTGTGGTGCCCTACGGTCATATTTTTAAACATTTCGACGCCCAAGCTCACATATTTGACAAGACTTTCGTAGGAGTTTTGGTCATTTCCAGGGGTAGTTATTTAACTCTTCTGGTAGTCTGACCCTTCTTCGGTAACATGAACCCAAGGAAACACTCATTAGAACCCGACTAACCTTCCCGACTAACCTTCTTTTCTATACCTTTGTTACTGTTGATGTGAGGGGAGGATGCGTCTGAGATTCCCGACCCTAGACGCTTCCCTTCCAATCCCCTTCTTGCCTGAGTGTCTTGTTTTCGTCCTTGTCTTGCTCTGAAGGTTCACGTGCAGCTGCAGTTTGAAGGTTTCACACCACGGCGATAAATCTGTGTAATATATTCTCTTTGTGTGATGTTACGATTACTGAGAGAATTTATATTACGGTACCACTAACATTAACCTCAATAAAGAAGTAGCAATAAAGCAATGAAGAAGTAAAATAGAGAGTGATAGTAGGTTTTGCAAGCGATGAGTTGCTCCTTTGTGATGATTGAGTGGCCCAGTGTGTGTGTGTGTGTGTGTGTGTGTGTGTGTGTGTGTGTGTGTCGGGGGGGGGGGGGGGGTTAGGGAGGAGGTGTTATAGTGGACTGGTGATGGTTAAAGAAAGAGTATAATGGCCGGGGAAAGAGGGGAGGAGGGAGAGTCTACGGGCTGTGCAGCGGTGAAAAGGTTAGAATGTAGGGACTCAGGTGTGTGGGAAAGAGGGAGAGCGTAAGAAGTTAGGATGAGGAAGGAGAGATAATTAAGATAGGGAAAGATAATGAGAGTGAATAATCGGTGAAGTTTGGGAAGCGAAGTGTATGAAGGCTCGGGGTACATTTTTTCTCCTAAGTTAAAGGGGGAAGAGGCATCAGTCTAGAGGCGTGGAAGGGGTAAGGGAAGGGAAGCAATTAGATGAGGAGAAAAATGAATTAAAAATAGTTATCTCCTCTTAATCATTTAATGAGCCGCATCACGGGAATGAGCAGGCTTGTGAGAACAATTAAAGATACGGTTCCTGAGTTTATGGAGAGCTTAATATTTTTTTTCCATTAATAATCCGAATATCATCTTTTTCTCGTCTGTCTGTCCGTATTGTGTTTCTAAGTAATTGTCTTTGATTGTTAATGTGTCTGCCTGCCAGTTTGTGTGTCTATTCGTCTGGGTGTGCCTTTCTGTTAGTTTATCAGACTGCCTGTATTACGCTGCCTGTTTGTTAGTCTGTGTCTGTGTGTCTGTATCTGTCTGTTTGTCTTTCAGTGTTTGTCCGTCTGTCTGTCTGTCTGCCTATCTATCTCTGTCTATGTGTGTCTCTGTATATATGTCGCCCCCCCGCCCTCCCCTTCTCTCTCTCTCTCTCTCTCTCTCTCTCTCTCTCTCTCTCTCTCTCTCTCTCTCTCTCTCTCTCTGTCTGTCTGTCTGTCTGTCTGTCTGTATGTATGTATGTATGTATGTATGTATTTGGGTAGGCGGTGGCCGAACTGGTAGCGTACTGGGCCCACATTCACCGCGTGATGGACGACGCGGGTTCGAATCCCCACGCTACCACTTGGATTTTTCAGTCACCGCCGAGTGGCTTAAAACTACCCACATGCTGTCCTGAAGACCACCCATCAACCCGGACTCTAGAGGAAGCCGTCCAAGCGAATCAAGAACGAGTTCCGGGGGGCAGCATGAGCCAATGCAAGATGGCGCCACTATAAACACTCGCCTGCGCCAGAACGGGCTGGGCCGACCATCAGGCCCCACCTGGAAGAAGCCTTGGGCCGACCATCAGGCCCCACCAGGAAGATGCCTACCGGCGCAACAGGCAACGACGTAAAAAAAAAAAAAAAAAAAATGTATGTATGTAATCCCAGGGCTTTCACTCACTTCCCACACTCGTCAACCTTTATGTTCTACCAATTAGCCTCTGCCAACGGGAGCTCCTCATTTCCTCTCATGCCATTTTTCCCTCCTCTTCATTCATTCCCTTCTTTCCTGTCTCTTCAAAGCCTGTCCACGCACTTCGTTAAAGAACAGCGTCCTTGTTTAAATTAGGGACTTAAGAGGTTGATACACACGCTATTCAACAACCCCTCCGGAAATAGCGCTAGTTCTACGTATTTCTAAGCTCTATGACCGAAAAGAATATACACACGTTCCTTTTTGCTCTCTTATTCCTAGACAGGGCTGCAGGGCAAGGCAGGTTGAGTCTGGTCTCGTCTGGCCCGTCACCGCCCGGCCGAGCACGCCTCCGGGAACACCTTGTCTCGTTAATTAGTCTCGGCCCGTCATTTGTGGGCTGAAAATTGAGAGAGAGAGAGAGAGAGAGAGAGAGAGAGAGAGAGAGAGAGAGAGAGAGAGAGAGAGAGAGAGAGAGAGAGAGAGAGAGAGAAGGGAGGAGAAGGACACACACACACACACACACACACACACACGGACCTATATTTCTGCATGTGCTTGCCGCCGTCTAATAATGAATATAGGGCCGCTTTCACAGTCATTTTGTTTGTTTTGATCGTTACCAATGGCGGCAATCGCAGCTACAGTATTTCCACGTGAAACTGGCCGATGGGGTAGTGGCGGCTGCAGAGGAAGAGAAAGGTATTAAGAGTATTTGGTAAGGTGCGGGGCTAGGCTAACCCCGCAGCCGCCACTACCCCATCGGCCAGTTTCAAGTGAAAATATTATAGCGGCGATCGCCACTCATTTGTAACGATCAAAACAAACAAGCGTGACTGTGAAAGCGGCCCATAGTCTCATTCAGGTGTTGCGTGAAGGTCATCTCTTCGTCTCTCTTTACAGTTTGCCGGAGTCAGGGTTCCCGGGAGAGGGCGTTTTTCCTGGCCGACAACTCATCCCAAAGGTCTGCAAATTCGATATTTCTACCGTCTTCTTTTTAAACATTGCTCCATCACGTTTTCTCAGGTCTTTCGTTTCAGTAATAATTTCCAGTAATCTAACATTCCCATGAACATTTTTATGAGGTTTTGAACGATATATATTTTCTTACTTTCAACATATGCATTTTGTACGTCTTGTTTTACAATGTTTTTTTTTCTCACATAAATGTTCGGAAACGAGCATGAGAGAGGTGGTTAGGCACGCAAATTGTGGTAAAACAACTGTATTCAGCCTCTTGCAGACTCCTTACGTTCTTATGTTCTTATGTTCTTATTTCCGGTACGCCCCAAAGAACGAAGAGTCACATTTAGGTACGACGCAAGAAAATTCGTCATTAACGTATCGTGTATAGTGGATGACAAAAAATGCAGTATCGAAGATCATGCTGTCACAGTTATATCATCAATTATTGGGCTTCGATAATACTTTTTTTTATTATATTATAAGAATTAAATATTTACCTTGTATAAGCTTTACACCTCACTTGGAATATCTTGTTTAATATACGCAATTTATAACATTCCAACACTTCTAGGATAACTATAGTATGAGGCTCTGACTACCCATCCTCAGATCGCAAAGAACGATTAGTTACACAACGCAGTGATTGTTAATGTTACCCTCAGCTGAACGGTGTCTAATACTGCGGGAACTTTGTCTTTCTTGGTAACACATTCCTTACGAAATTAAGAGGTGTCCCACATCTTTCGTCTGGGTACAACACCAAGATCACGTCAGTCTGATTATCCCACTGTACCACGATTTCGCAGGTGGCCAGCCGGGGATAAAGATTTATCTGGAGCTTTTGAGATTAACTACGTACATCCCTTCAGGAATACGGTAAGGTGCGTAGGTGTCGCGCAGTGTTGCAACCTGACACAAGGAAGCATTGATTAACAATCAACAATACAAGATCCTCCTAAATACGATGGTACTTTTAAATTTTAGATAAAGTGCGAGAGAAGACAAGGAGGATTTGTAAAAAATGTAATGAAAGTAAATGTTATTCTCTTACATACTCACCATAACATTTTTTCCCACCATGCTTTGATAATTTTGATAAAGGTATACAGTTACCGATTAATCCAATACTGTGAACAAAATTTGCCTATCTTGTTTAACAGATGAGCATAGCAACGAAATCTGAATATTTTATAAACCTTGGCGATTGTGTTGGGAGACAGAGTGCCAGTTTTACAGTCCATTACACTACGTTTGTAAGCTCCCCAACCAAACACAAAACACGACCAAAACTCCTTGTAGCCATAGTGTTTGGCGTTGACATAAAAAGGAGAAGGAAATTATAGGAACCCGCACAGGAAATCTCTTTATTAGTATCTGGTACCGAGTAGAAATAACGGATCACTGTGGAGAATATAGTTTGGTTTGGGCGCTTACAATGACGCGGTGTTGGACTCTCGAACTTGTCAAGAGACGTCAGACACGCCGCCCGCCAACAGCCAATCAGCAGCGTCATTACTCACTCGGCTAGGGGCTAAGGCTATAAGGGATCCGGCCAGGGTTGGGAGGGATACAGCACAAGTGAATGGACATAATTACATGGCTCATTATCCTCTTTTGTGTCTCGTCATCTAGGAATCCAGGCAGGCAAACAAGTATACATCGTAATTACGAGGCTCATTTCTCTTGACACGTGGAATTGTGTTCTCAATTGGGATCATTCAAGAAGGAACGACGGGAAACTAACACAATACAGAGGAAAAGGTAAAGACAGGTACATAACAGCGTCAATGTATGTTTTCATGGACCACAACACTAATAGTCTCCTCTTTGCCGCATTATTTTTGGTAAGAACCTTTGCTTATACTTTTATTATTATATATATGCACGATCTTTCTAGCTTTACACGTCGTCGAATTTGCATCGTCCCTGATAGATGACATTATTAAAGGGAAACAGTACTGAAAGATAAATGCACAAAAGAGGAAGGGATGTAATAATATGGTAGATAAAATTATTAAAAGGAACAGAATTGAAGGAAAAGTGTGTGGGAGAGGAAGGAGCAAGGAAAAGGAAAGAAAGGTGACATTGTGTAAAGGGAAAGATGATGAAATTTAGATGGAAAAGGGAAGAGGTAAGAAAGATGATAGTGTAAGGAAAAGGTGAGCAGTCATTTGGTGCCAGTGACTTGATTTAAAACAACTGAGTACGCCAGCATTCAGGCGAGACGAAAACTAGTGATGAAAAAGTGTGTGGAGCCTCAGCCGTATGGGACACTAACACAGTAGCTGCGGTGATCATGTTTCTTAAAGACCCCGAATTAATGAGAAAAAATCATCACTCACGCCAACCATTAGTATATTATATGTATTAATGCATTTGTGATCAGTTTATGTATCCTCTATTTTGGGGATTTATGTCAAGGCAAGAATTTGGACCGTCACTGGTATACTGTAAAGCCACATATTTGGCCCGTCGCTGGTATACTGTAATGCCACATATTTGGCCCGTCGCTGGTATACTGTAAAGCCACATATTTGGCCCGTCGCTGGTATACTGTAAAGCCACATATTTGGCCCGTCGCTGCTACCGGGTTAACGACGGCTGTGTTGTGAGCCATGGTAATTAGGAGCGGAGAAAGGATGTGATTGTGAGATAGTGGGATAGTAAACTGCGTGAGGTTCGAAGGTGAGGAAATAGAGGAGAGGAGGAGTGAGAAAGAGACAAGAGTGAAGGACACGAGAGAAAAGATAGTTATTACAGAAAACGTGAGAAATGAAAACACGTGGATGATCCAGATTGAACACGGTAAGAACCTAAAGAAAGAAAGACTGGACGTGTCTGAATTATAAGTGAAATGATTAAATGAAACATAATTCTCTCGTCATGACATCCAATATTCGTTTCCTCCCCTCCTTTTTTTTTATTACATTTTTACTCTTGACGCCCTCAATCCTGCAATAATTTTTCCTGTACTTTAGTGAAAACAATCACATGTCTTCCTGGAGTCGATATAACAACGTCAATTCATCATTATCTTTAAATCCTGTGTTTTGTTAGATTATGAAAGGAGAGGAAGGGAGAGGGTGAGGATAAACGAGTGAGTGAGTGAGCGAGCAAGAGGGAGTGCGTGCGTGCTTGAATGTGTACATGTCAGGAGGCATGGCCGGAGTGACATGAGGTGGAGGATTCTACTTACCAACGCCTAGGGTGACAAAATATGATTCTCTCTCTCTCTCTCTCTCTCTCTCTCTCTCTCTCTCTCTCTCTCTCTCTCTAGCGCGCGCGCACACACACACACACACACACACACACACACACACACACACATATAACAAAGCAATATCGTTTTCCTTACCCTATACAGTGTTGAGTGTACACAACTGTTATGTATCGGTGTTTTTCATTTCCGCCTCGCTGCATGCACATCTGTGGAAAACGTTGTCCGATGCTCCTAACTCTATCTGCATTGGCATTTGTGTTAAACGAGAAACACCCAACAGAAAATATTATAGGCCTAAGCCCCGTAACCTTTCAGTCTTTGGTGATGGTTAGTTCGAGTCAAAAGGAAAGGATGGCTACGAGAAAAAAAAAAAAAAAAAAAATTGAAATCGTAAACTGGATATAATAACGCGCGCAATGATATTTTTCCTGCCCTTATATTAGACTTTTTGATGTCTCTGCTCCACTAAAAAGCTATACTTTCTATTATTATTATTATTATTATTATTATTATTATTATTATTATTATTATTATTATTATTAGTAGTAGTAGTAGTAGTAGTAGTAGTAGTAGTAGTAGTATTGTTGTTATTAATATTAGGATTATATATAATTATCTTTTTTTTTCTTACAGCATAGGAAGCAGCTCAAGGGCAAAAAAAGGAAACAATGATGCAAAAAAGCCCGCTATTCGCTGCTCCCACAAAAAGCGCTTATAAGAGTGGCCGAAAGAGAGGTCAACTTCGGAAGGAGAGGTGTCCATTTTATCTTGTTTGTTGTTATCCCTTCGTTTACAGCACCCATATCTGGAACCTTGACACAAATCCTGTATATTATAACCGTTCATTAGCCAAGCATCAGTAGCTTAAGACTGCTTATTGACGTAAGAAACTACCTACTGGAGGGCAGCATTAATCATGATTGAGTGTTAACCATGGCTCAGGTCCCCACACCTCCGAAAGCTGTCTGAACTCCGTACGCGAATAACAAGTGTAGAATGTTTAATAATAATTCCCGACTGAGAGGAGAATGGATAAGGGGTGTGGATGAAATATTTGTTACGATTTGTACAGAGAGGGCAGGGGAAGGAAAAGGGAAACGGGCATGTTGTAAATGGAAAGTGTAGAGAAAGGGTAATGCGTAAAGGCGGCGTGTGTAATCAAGAGGGGAGCTGTAAAGGGTTAAATAAAAGGTAGAGTTGGTGCATATGCTTTAGCAGCGCGTGGTATCGGTGCTCAGCTCTGTCACATTGGTCGTTGAGCCTGTGGGGGGTAAGATCCTGAGACAGAGCCAGTGTGTCGTCCAGGTTACAACATCGTCCCCAAGTATCACCAGGTACCCATTTATCGACCTGCCTGAGAGGGAGAATGGACAGCTGGGTGGGCTGCGCGCTGACTGCCCGGGTCGGCATTTAATTCTAGGCCTGTGGATATATAGCTCAGAGGGTCGCAGGCTATTGAAAAATGTGAATCATGACTAACACAAGCCAGACGATCGTTGGCATGGAAAGTGGTTGTCCAGAGTTGTTTTGAAGGTTGACCACAGGTGTACAGAGGGCTCGGATTTATTAAAGGAGACTGCCATTCCGTCGGTACTCTGACCAGGAAATTAAGCCAGGATCTCTCGGTTATGAGGCGAGAGTGCTAACCACTATACTACAAGAACTCGTGTGTGTGTGTGTGTGTGTGTGTGTGTGTGTGTGTGTGTGTGTGTGTGTGTGTGTGTTTGAGAGCGTCGGCTGGGTGATGGGTGTCGCTCGGGGCCGCAAAATTCCCAGGATCGGAATATATCGACTCAGGGTGACAAAAAAAGATTGATATGGTACCAGATGTTTTTCATGCGGGACAGACCCTCCCTTCCCACTCCTTCATCTGTCTGTCGTATCTGATTGCCATGTAAGGAGAGTTTTGGGACACAGTAAATAGTTGGCGACCCATGTTTTGAAGATCCCCGCCCGGCTCTCGGTTTCTCGTGCCTCACACCGGGACAGTACGTCTCAATAAGTGATGAGATAAAAATAAATATGTATTTGGTAAGGAATTCTTGGTAAAGAATTAATAGAACAAATACCGTGACAGTAATTAACTATATAATCTGATTTTATGTAATAGTTAAAAGTTACACTTCGTGACTGTGTTAAAAACTCTATACTGTGTGACAGCGCCCACACTTTACAATTAAGGTTTGTTATTCCACTCTACCTTGACTAACGGCCCTGATGATAATAATTGAGTGACATTTGTGTGTGACACATCTTGGCTTATTCTTTTAATAAAAAATAACCTCAAAGCATAGTTTTCTGAGCTCCAGCACATTTCCCGGGAGGAGGTAGTCATTTATGAAAAGAAAAACAACCCAACGAAGACAGAGGAGCGCGCGAGGAGTGGAAACATGGAAACATGGAAACATGGAAACGCAGGCAACAGAAAGCCTATTGGCTCATTACGAGGTTGCCCGCTTTGGTGATTTAATCTGCTCGACAGCCTGGGGCCTGGGGAGCAGATGAAAGCACCTCGACATTGAGGAGTAGATGAAAGCACCTCGATATTGAGGAGCAGATGAAAGCAACTCAATATTCAGTTTACTCCCGACGCAGCGAAGTGACGGTCGATTCTATATTTGAAGGAGTTGATAGTATTCGCATTTACTACTTCTGAAGGAAGATTGTTCCAGTGACGGATGACTCGGTTTGAAAAGAAACTCCTTCCGATGTCTGTGTTACATCGACTAGACTGAATGGGTAAACCGTTATTTCTAGTTCTTAGGTTGGTTTGCAATTCAAAGAAATTGGAGTAATCGACGTTATTGAATTTTTTCAGATACTTGAAGACTTGAATCATATCTCCTCGTAGGCGTCTTTTCTCTAATGTAAAGAGATTGAGTCGCTTGAGTCGTTCCTCGTACGGTTGAGCCCTTAAGGTTGGTATCATTTTCGTGGCGCGTCGCTGAATCCTTTCCAGTAAATCAATGTCCTTTCTGTAATTAGGAGACCAGAACTGTACTGCATACTCGAGGTGCGGTCTTACCATGGAATTATACAAGGATAGCATCACGTCTGGCGTTTTACACTCGAAGTTCCTCGGAGGAGAGAATAATACCATTCATACCAAAGTCGCCCTTCAGTTGTTGACTCTGGCGCTGTGTGAGCCAGTGTGTGTGTTGTTGTTTCTTTACGAAAAGTTTCGAGCCATTCCAGGAGCAAAATTTTACCATAATTATAAAGTTTTAATGAAAAGTATTCTGCACAACAGGTTGTAGAGGAAGGTAGTTCCTCTTGGCCTCCAACTATGAGTCATCTAGTGAACGCAGAGGCCCATGGAACAGTATTGTGAACTATCGTCCTGATATGTCTTAGTAACTGAAGGCGCCGATGGTCCTCTGTATGGAGATACGTTGGAAGAAAATAATACTTACCTCCTCAACAGTCTGAAAGCAGAATGCAAAACATATTTTTGAGTTACCAGAAAAAGAACACGATAAGAATCTTCGTCAGACGATTTATTTTTTGTTAGACATCATACTCAACAGCTTATCATGTACATTAGGTCCCTCATATTGTTAATGAGGTTCTTTTATAATAAAGGACCTAATATAAACTTTCATTAAATATTATAATATTTCCTTTATAAATGTTACGCTTACACATACATATATCCATGTGCACAGACATAAATGAGCACTAATCATACAGAAAAGCGGACACACACTCCCCCCCCCCCACACACACACGCACGCACGCACGCGCGCGCACACACACACACACACACACACACACACACACACACACACACACACACACACACACACACTAATAAAGGTATATTAGAACATTCACAAATATGCAGAATGCCAGTGTAACCACATGTATATGTGCTGTGAAAAGTGTAATGAATACTGGGCGAGGTGACAGCTGATGATCTGTTAGGAATAGGTGTAACACTGCAGAGTTTAAATGATATGAACAATATTTATGCTAATAATTTTCGGCACTGGAAACGGATTATAGCTCGGGAGAAAGGCTAGAACAGAAGCGACTGTCCTGAATGTGAAAGATAAATATTTAACTTATGAAACGGCATAGCTATAGAACCGGTAGAGTATCGTAAGAATATACAGCACCTCATCGAAAAACTAAATATACCATAGCACCAGAACACAGTATGCAGCGGAGGAGAGGAAAGGAAATGCGTCAGATAACCTAATGGGTGAGACGAGACAAAAAAAGTTAATCCGTTTAATAGTGCGAGGGAGATGAAAAGGATAAACGGACGTGAGGGAAACCAAATAAACAAAAACAGTAAATGAGTAAAGGAATAAGAAAAACAAAGGTGAAGAGAAAAGAGATAATAAATACTGAGGAGGAGGAGGAGGAGGAGGAGGAGGAGGAGGTGGTAATGAAGTACGACAGGAAGAACAAAGCAAGGGAGAGCTTGTTAATAAAAAAGCTGTTGGGAATAAAAAAGGAAAGAGTGAAGGGGCAAGCATTAGAGGACAGGAAAGATAAAGGACAAAGAGGAGGAGGTAGTGCAGGAAGCGAAGATAATGGCTGCACCCAAGGACTTAAAGACCAGGAAGGAGGAGGAGTAGGAAGAGGAGGAGGAGGAGGAGGGACTAAATGAAGAAAAAGATGAAGAAAAAGAAGAAAAGAAGAAAAAATGAAAAATAAGAAATAAAAAGGATAAAGCAAAAGCAGAAAAAGAAGAGGAATAAAAGAAGAAGAAAAAGATAAAGAACAAGAAGAAGAAGAAAATGAAAAGAAAAAGAAAAAGAAGATGGAGAAGGAAAAGAAGATGAAAAAGATGAGGAGGGAGGAGGAGGAACAAAATAACATAGGAACGAAAGGAGGAGGAAGAGGAGGAGGAGATGGAAGATGAAGAGGAAGAGGAGGAGGAGAAGGTGAAAGAGGAAGAGGTAGAGGGGGGGGGGGGGGGGGGAAAGAGGAAGACTTGTGCATCATAGCCGGCGCTGGAGATGAAGCAGCCCCTTATCTTGCTATAGGAAGTCTGCGTGTACGAGACGCCAACTCTCGACTTCATGTTTACGAGCCAACCACTTTATCACGCGATGACCTCCCTCCCCCTAGATGATATGGAGGAGGAGGAGGAGGAGGAAGAAGAGGTGGAGGAAGAGGAAGAGGAAGAGGAAGTGAAAGAAGACGAGGACAAGGATGAGGACGAGAAGGAGGAGGAGGAGAAGAAGAAGAAGAAGAAGAAAATAAAATAATAATAATAATGATAATAATAATAAGATGAGGAAAAGAAGAAGAAAAAGAAGAAGAAGAAAAAGAAGAAGAAAAAGAAGAAAAAGAAGAAGAAAAAGAAGAAGAAAAAGAAGAAGATGAAGAAGAAAAAGAAGAAGAAAAAGAAGAAGAAATAGAAGAAGAAATAGAAGAAGTAGAAAAAGAATTAGAAGAAGAAGTACAAAAAGAAGTAGAAGAAGAAGTAGAAAAAGAAATCAAAAAAGAAGTTGAAGAAGAAGTAAAAAAAAGTAGAAAAAGAAATAGAAAAAGAAGTAGAAAAAGAAGTAGAAAAAGAAATAGAAAAATAAATAGAGAAAAAAGTAGAAAAATAAGTAGAAAAAGAAGTAGAAGAAGAAGTAGAAAAATAAGTAGAAAAATAAGTAGAATAAGAAGTAGAAAAAGAAGTAGAAAAAGAAGTAGAAAAAGAAGTAGAAAAAGAAGTAGAAAAAGAAATAGAAAAAAGTAGAAAAAGAAGTAGAAAAAGAAGAATATAAAGAAGAAAAAAAAAGAAAAAAAGAAGAAAAAAAGAAAAATAGAAGAAGAAAACGAAAAAGAAAAAGAAAAGAAGAAGAAGAAGAAGAAGAAGAAAATAAAGAAAAAGAAGAAAAGGATGAAAGTTAAAGAAAAAGGGAGAAGAAAAATGTGTGAAGCATAAAGATGATGACAATGAAGAAAAAAGGAGTATAATAAAAAAAAAGAACATGAAAAAAGCAAATTGGACGATGATGATGATGATGATGAAGATGAGGAGGAAGAGGAGGAGGAGGAGGAGAAGGAAGAAGAGGAGGGGAGGACAAAGTTGGAGAAGAGGTAGAAGAAAAAGAAATGAATGGGCAAGAGAAAAAAAAGACAAAAAAAAAAAACTATGCAGGATTATGAGGATGGAATTAATTCACACACACAAAAAAACTTAATTTCTTTCCCCATCGTTGGAGCTACTCATGAATCCGCTTTGGAAATTGACGAAGCGAGCAGAAACAAAGTTGTCTGTACGGGCGAATGGTGACCTTCCTTCATCAACTTTTCACTTCGGTTACTTGTTGCCGACCATGTTGTGTGCTAACTGATTGGCAGGCTGACTTGCTAATTGGCTGAGTTGTTGGTTAGCTTGTTAACTGAGTTTCTGATTTTCGGGCAATTAGCTGACTGACTGACCGACTGATTGTTTGCACACTCACTACTGACTGTCTATTTACTTCGTTGTTTGGCTGACTAGCTTGCTTGCTTCTTTTGGTTGCTTGCTTACTTAGTTACTGGCTGGTTGGATGTATGCAAGTATGAATAGATGGGATCAATGACTAAATGTCTGTCTGGTTGGCTGGCCTCCTGTGTGGGTTACTGGGTTGCTAGCTGGCCGACTGACTGGCTAACTGACTAGTTGATTAATTGACCGACTGAGGTACTGGTTGGCTGGCAGAGTGGCTGGCTGACTGGTTGGCTGATTAAATTGCTGTTTTGTTGGCAGACTGATTAGGTGGTTGTTTGTGTTATTGTCGGACTGAGTGGCTGGGTGGCTGGCTAACTAGGTAGCTGGTTAGCTAGCTGTGTGTCTGGCTGGATGGCTGACTGGCTGATTGACTGTGTGGCTTGGTGGTTGGTTGGCTGGCTGGCTGGCTGGGTGTGTGAATGACTTGGTGGATCGGTGGCTAGCTGGTTTGCTCGTTGTTGGTTTGCTGTCTTGTTGGTGGCTATCTGCTTGGTGACTTGGTTGCTAACGGTTTGGGTGGCTGGCAAGTTGGCTGGCAGGCTGGCTTAATAACATGATTGCTGACTGACTGACTGGGTGGCTGGAAGACTAGTTGGGTGGTTGGTGCATGGGATGATTGGTTCACTGGGTGGCTGCATGGTTAAGTATCTATGTCGCAGACTGGCTGTTCCGGTGGCAGGCTGACCGGTGGATGGGTGGCTAGGTAGCTGTGTCATTGACTGTTTGACAAACCGACTGAGTGGTCCACAAGCTAGCTCTTAGACTGACTGATTTATTAGTTGAGTGGCTAGCTAGGTGGTTGGCTAGCCGGCTGGCTGGTTTGCTAGCCTTTTCGTTGGCTGACTGACATTCTGATTGGCCTGGTTGTCGGCTGACTGCCTTGAGGGCGGCGCCGCATTGTCACTGCTGTGACATTGTACTGGCAGCTGAGGTCACCAGGTCTTTACTAACTTACCTACATGATGCAACACTTATTGGACTGATATTCATATCATGAACCTGATATCATTTTTAAATTGTTAAAACACTTTTTCACTATTTACTTACATATAAAATATTTAAAGAGATACTTAAATATTACTATCACCGTATTCAATTCACCGGGACATGTACTGAATAGAGAAATATTGGAGGGTTTTATTGCTTGGATCACTTTGTCTAATCATAATATTCTGGATCCGTAGCTCAAACGAGGCGCACTTTTTTGTTACCCAGTCCAGCTAACCGTCCATCAAGCCACACGGATATGTAAACACTTCTAGGCTTTAGTGGTCACAAGTGTTTTACTAAAAAATATCCTCCTATTAATTTTAGCTACACACACACACACACACACACACACACACACACACACACACACACACACACACACACACACACACGTTTTATATATATTTTTTTTATGTTCATCTTCCCATACATATGAAATATTTATCGTGTCTGTGAGGTAGGAGAGAGGCGAGTAGGATAATAGTTAGTATAATAAAAAAAACCTTCGTTCCTACACTCTTCATATACTCACGACACTAAAAGCTTTTATATCGGGTTGCCGCGTCAAACACCAACCTCCCTTTTAACAGACAGCTTTGTTTAGTTGTACAGCAGAGTTGATGGGGGAACTATACTCGGCATTAATTTGTAAAATGACCAAAGAATTACGACCTTCAAATGATCATTTACAAAGAGAAAATCGTAGTTTTGGAAGTCTCCTTATTTCTCCTTTATATATAGAGGTGATGGTCGTCATAAAACCGATGAAACTGCAGGCTGCGTGCAGGGGGAAGATCGTAATCACCGGCATGACGGACTGGCTGGCAGGTGGCTGGAATGCCTGCTGCGGTGGCAGGCGGGCGGGCATACACACCCACACACACACACACACACACACACACACACACACACACAAGACACAGTTACTGGACAGCCGCTGAACAGTTATAAAGTGTTGGTATAAACCATTTGAGCTGCTTCCTCAGATAGAAGCTTGATTTGAGCTGGCTTGCCTTACCCCTCAAAAATGTAAAAACTTTTAGTTTAAGATTGTAATCCATAAACGTATTATTTATGTGTTTGAGGGAATGTTACAGTCGTGGATTTTTTTTTTTTTTTAAGGGAAGGTGATGTGTACAGGGTCAGTAGATGCAGTGAAGGCAGCAGCACTTATTATGGGTGATGGTATCAGTTTTTTTTATCTGATTAAATGTCACTATTAGCTTGTAAAGTATGATCTTTTATGGAAGGTAATGAAAAAAGGTTCAATAGATGCACTGAAGGCAACAGCACTCAATATTCAGATAATGAAAAAGGAAACCTCATCACCATCAGTCACTCTGCGAGATTACGAAAAACATGCGTCGCGTGAGGCCTCACGAGGCGGAGGAGGAGAGCAATCAGCATGAGTGTAATGGCAATGTTCTTATCACCAAAAAACAAGTGTAGAGTTCACCACCGCGAGCGACTGTTAAGGATTCCGGAGAGGATTGCAGCTCAAGGACCACTTACTTTAATGGAGCCAGCAGTGTGTGAGGTAACCAGGAGTCCGCACTAAGACCATTCGTTAATGTTTATTTGTGCTGGTGGGTCGTTAGCGGTAATTAGTGTTGTGGTGGTGCTGGTGCGGCCGCTGGTGCCTCTGAAGGGTGGAGTCTTGTTAACATTTTTGTTTACAGTATTTCCTCTTTTCTAAATATCTTCTGCGTCTCTTCATTATGACTAAGTGGTCTTTAGATGTTATTTGTCTTCCATAATTTCTTGCCGCAGCAGGTGGTACGTGTTGTCCAGTATTGTCTTGTTATAAGGCTGATATCAAGTTGCATTTTGCGTTTGCCTCATAACCCCCAAAATATTATAGATTTTATATAGAATAAAAAACAATATTCCCTCCTATTGAAAATATGTAATCATCCACGAATTGATCACATTGTAAATAAAGAAGCAAAGGTTGGCATTCGTATTCTGATATTTCAGAGAATGATGAGGCGAGGCGCCTCAGGTGAGAGAAAAAAAAAGTAAAGTCCGAATCGGGTGTTCGCGTGTCACCACGACACATGACAACGCAAGCTAAAGCACCTGGGCCGGTTTGCAGAAAACTTCATAAAAGCTCCTCTTAAAACCACTCAAAATTCAAAATTCTCCTCATAGTTAGGAGCTAGACTTGTGAGTCATGCAGAGAAACTCACAAGGCGACTCCTAATTGTAAGCTAAGTGATTTATGAAATACTTATAAGAAGGCGCTTCGCGGTGTATCTTCCGCTACTAATAGCGCTAACGTTTGGTCAAGTAATATCTGGGTCTGCAAGTCTCTCTCTCTCTCTCTCTCTCTCTCTATATATATATATATATATATCTATATATATATATATATATGCATATATATATATATAGATGGTAGCGTACTGCTATATTCATAACTACCCACATGCTGTCCTGAAGACCACCCATCAACCCGGACTCTAGAGGAAGCCGTCCAAGCGAATCAAGAAACAGTTTCGGGGGGCATGAGCCAATGCAAGATGGCGCCACTATAAACACTCGCAACAGGCAACGACGAAAAAAAAAAAAAAAAAAAAATCAAAATAGCCTAGCATTGCATTCAACATTTATTATTTACGATTTTGTTATTTTCAATATTTATCGTTATTTACATGCAGTAAATTATTAAAATGCCTTTTATTTGCGCTTGCAGAGCCAGATGTCTTTTGATATACCTGAAATGAGATGAATTATATGAATTTGAAAAAACATAGATCGTTCGATCATGATGTGTCTATGTTGTTTGGTACAAGCTTGTTTCTTCATGTGCTTGTATGTTAAATTATCGATGCAAATGACTGAGTTGTTTTTTGTATACATAAACATTCAAATATATTTTTGAAAAATAAGCTTGAATGTCTATCACAGCAATTGATTTTCACGTATTCGCGAACTAGAAATGCGAAGGTGCCACATCTATGAGACAGCAACTCTCATCAACGCATCTCATCCCATGGTAGCCCGCACCAGGGCCGAATGTGATAAACGGTGGTACACCGTTCAGTCCAAAGCCAAAGAGCGCATCAGCAGCTGTAAAAAGGGAGTGGTAGGAACTGGTGAGTTAACTTTTAGCTAAATATGTAGTCTGAAATGTCTGAAATCTGGCTGGTTTGGTCATATTGGACAGGCTTTCATCACTGTGAGTAGCTCATACGCTTCTTAGGAGTCCTTGTCCTCGACTCAATGAGGTATCGACGCGCTACGATTACTCATAGCTCAATGCGAACTTTTCTACATTAGTTATACGGCTTATGCATTCCTCTTGCAAGGTTTTTGAGCTGCATTCAGCTCATAACAGACTTATGAGCTTTTCTGCATGCCGGCCCTGAATACAAAGGCAACGATTAATAATGCAAAAGGTGATGAGAAGTTTGACGAGGCAGGAAGGCAAAACTAAGATACCTCGTGTGGGGGTAATTCTAAAGAACAATAGGGAAGATATCAGAAATTCACCTCCCATGAAATCAAGCATTTTGTATCGTCTCCAATTTTTCGCGCCACCGCAGATGCTAACTATATATATTCAATCTGGAGATGTATTGAGTAAGCTTCTCATGTCAGTATGATGGGACAAAGGCGTTTGGTCTCATCAGCTCCCCTCCCCTTACCCTTTAATCCGCCGCAATGTTGCTTCCCTTTCAATCTTATACCGCTACTTTCAATCTTACTTCTCTATTAACTCGATTACTGGATGTCTCCACCCCTCCTGCGGCCTCATTGCATTCGGCGTCCTTCATTAGCCCACCCCTATGCTATACAAATCCCTGATGCAAGAGTTAACCAGTATATTCATTCTTTATTCCCTCGGGCTGATAAACCATGAAACAGCCTTCCATCGGCGGTATTTCCTCCATCCTAAGATTTGAACGGTTTCAACAAAGGAGCATCAAGACGCTTTAACAACCGTTTTAGAACACTCGAGTTGGATCTCCTTTTCACTTCTAAGGCCAGTGCTTGTACGGGCTTTCCTTGTGTTCATTTTTTGTCTTTGCCTCCTAAAAAAATGTATGATACCCGATAAAGAAAACACAATCTATGTATCTATTTATTTCTGTCTATCTATTTATCTAAATGTCTATCTATCTATCTATATATACTGTCTATATCTATCTATACTTCTTTCAGAATATCAGTCTCACGGAATTGAATATATAGTTCACGAAAGGCGAACGAATCTTCATTATGATTCTACCTTTAGTTTATAAGTGTAATCAACTGACAAGACCATATATTCCCTTCTAAACATGAATGTCAAAGGAAAATAATCCCCGTGACTGGAGAGAGCAATGGCGAGGATATAGTGTATGATAGGATAAAGTTAAGTATATGAGGGAGGAGAGAACTACGGCTCGTATTAACACGTAGAGAAGGAGGGACTGAAAAGGTGCCGGAGGGAGAGGCAGGGCATGAAGAATCGATGGATCGCTGGGAGAAGGAGCGTGTGAGGCTAATGAATGTGGGTGTAGGGAACGAAGGGAAAGGAGGCTGTTGGATGGAAAATGAAAGGAACGCGTTAATTTAAAGAAGAGCGAGAAGTGTTGGAAAGGGAAAGAGTAAGTAAGACGTGGAAGGGGGAAGGGATTTGAAGGAAGGGAAATGGCGAGTGGAAAGTGCTGAAAACGGAGAAGAACGAGGAAGGGGAAGGACAGATATTGAAGGTAAAGGAGGAACTGAGGCGTTGAAACATTAAAGAGAAGGGAAGTTGAAAGGCATGTGTTGAAGGGGATAGAGGAAAATAAATAAGGCAAGATTTAAAAGGTGGAAAGGGGTGTTGAAAAGGGAACAGAGGAACAGGAGGAGAAATGACAGGTGTTGAAGGGGAAAAAGGAAAACTGAGGTGTTAAAACAGAGAATGGGAGTTGAAAGAATATATGCTGAAGGGAATGGAGATAAAGGAAGGAAGGAAGGAAGGGTTAGAATGGGAAGGAAGCACTAAAGGGGAAGCGAATAGGGTTGTTAAATCCACTCTCATTCCTTACTACAGAAGTCTTGAGTCTTAAAGTTTGTATGAGGTCCCGATGCCGTATATTTTGGTTCAGGAAAGGAGGGACACTTATGGGTCTTTTATTGTTTTTCTTTAGAAGCGACCGTTGTGTGGGTCGTTCCTCTGCGTGATGGAGCGTTGGTGTGTTATGATCAGGGGGACTTTTTTGTGTGTGTTTCTACGAGTATCTTACGTGTTTGTAGTTTGTATGTTTTCCCCGTGTGTAAATGTATGGTAACGTTCGTATGTTCGTAAGCTTCTCTGATTGTGCTTACCGGTCTGTACGTGTGTGTGTTAATCTTTTAATAATTAAGTCCGTCTATGTTGAATTTTTGTTTGTTTGTTCTCTCTCTCTCTCTCTCTCTCTCTCTCTCTCTCTCTCTCTCTCTCTCTCTCTCTCTCTCTCTCTCTCTCTCTCTCTCTCTCTCTCTCTCTCTCTCTCTCTCTCTCTCTCTCTCTCTCTCTCTCTCACACACACACACACACACACACACACACACACCGGGTTAAAACAAACTCGATACACGCTACACGAGTGAGAGGGGAGGGTAAAACTTTAAAATATTCAAAGGTCAGTTCACATGCAAAGGTGTCTTGATCTGTTCCTGTTGAAATAGTTTACGGTGGATAAGATAGATACACAGATAGACAAGTTAGAAGATGAGGAGAAAAAGGAGGAGGAGGAGGAGGAGGAGGGGAAGGAGGAGGAAGAGTTAGAGGAGAAGAAAAAAGAGAAGGAAAAAAATACGAGTGGAAAGGCAGATGAGAAAAGATTGCCACTAGTAACCATTGTCCTTATTTTCCTGGAGGTAGATCAAATAAAATTACAAAAGGTTGGTACTAATGAGATGGATACATTATGCAGAGAAAAAAAAAGATGGAAAAAATTGCATAGAGGTGAGAAAAACACGCAAATTATGGAACTTGTGATTTAAATTGACGAGTAAAAGTAGAAATAAATGTACGGAGAGAGAGAGAGAGAGAGAGAGAGAGAGAGAGAGAGAGAGAGAGAGAGAGAGAGAGAGAGAGAGAGAGAGAGAGAGAGAGAGAGAGAGAGAGAGAGAGAGAGAGAGAGAGAGAGAGAGAGAGAGAGAGAGAGAGAGAGAGAGAGAGAGAGAGAGAGAGAGAGAGAGAGAGAGAGTCACGGTATTTGTTTGCAGCCTATTCCTGAGCTTACCTACGTTATGGATGAACTTTAAAGGTGATGTTTGGTCTTTCATTAGTGAGGTGGAGAGTATAGAGCTCCTGGTGTTGGTACAGATTAAGCCGAGGGGCCGCGGGATGTTGGGAGAGACAAGACAAACTAAGGGAACCGTTCAAACAAGAAGCAGATAAATAGCAAGTTACGCATGTTGCAATGGACTGGGGGAAGTAGAAGGTTATAGTCTGTTTACTTAGCCTTGACTGCGGATTTCCTCCAGAAGACCTCCCCAAGCTACGGGAATGGAATAAAAAGTGGCAGCTGCAATTCAATGAAGAAAAATGTTAAGTCCTGCACCTTGGGAAGGGATATCCAGCACACCAATGCCACATGGGAAACATTCCACTATCCACCACAGAGGCAGAGAAGGACCTGGGACTATATGTTACCAAGCTACCAGTGAAAGCCAAATCCGTGCCTATCGCAGTGGACGGGCTAAATCTGACCCAAGCTAACATAAACCTAAGCGTGTTCGTAAGCACAGTGCAGATTAACAGAAAGTGCTGCGTGAGACAAACACAAACAGAGGTTACAGAAAACTTGGAAGCCATAGCAGTAGTCAATCAGCACTCAGCCTGCAAACACGCTTAGGTTTATGTTGTCAGCTTGGGTCGGACTTAAGTGAACAGACTATAGTTATGTTTAGTTAAAAAGGATGAAGAGGGCGGGAAAAGAGAGACAACCTTGTGTAAGAGCGATATAGAAATGGAGCTCTTCGTGATATTAGTAAACAGACAAAAAATTAATGAGACCTAAAATAGCAAGGGAAGACGCGGGGTGGGGGTGGGGTAGAAAAAAAAGGATTGCGTGTAATTTCGGAAAGTTCACATGAGGCAGAAAGCAGCTGCATAATGAGTTCAGTGCTTAGAGACGATTTATAAAAGTTGGGAAATCAGTAAAGGAGAAGCGGAAATAGCGTGGAAAGCCCGTGGTAACCGTGTTTAGAGGAGTTGTGGTGCCGGAGCTCCTCTTAGTGATGAACGGCCGCCAAGACTCGTAAAAGGGAATAAAAAATAGATGGAGTTGGTCTCACACACACACACACACACACACACACACACACACACACACACACACAGAGAGAGAGAGAGAGAGAGAGAGAGAGAGAGAGAGGGGGGGGGGGGCAGGCAGACACATACATATTGACGGAAAGACAGACAGACATAGACAAATCAAGAGACTGAGACAGACAATCACACACACACACACACACACACACACACACACACACACACACACACACACACACACACACACACACTCGATAAATACAGTTAGTCTAATAGTTTCCTATCACTCACAAATTTACATTGACGCCATTAGCAAGCACACGGCAAGACCCAACACGGCAAAGGCGGAAATAACACTTCAAAAGCCTCTCACCGCTGCCGCTTCATTAAGGCTTTTCACACCTGGCCGGGAGACGCAAAGGCACCTGGCGTTGGCTCTTACCTGTGCTCAGACACCTGCCCTTACGTTTTGCTATTTTCATGTTCGTCTCTTTCCTTGTATGTGTAATATGTGTGTGTGTGTGTGTGTGTGTGTGTGTGTGTGTGTGTGTGTGTGTGTGTGTGTGTGTGTGTGTGTGTGTGTGTGTGTGTGTGTGTGTGTGTGTGTGTGTGTGTGTGTGTGTGTCTGTGTGCGCGTGTGGTTGTCTGTCTCTGTCTCTTGATTTGTCCGTGTCTGTCTGTCTGTCCGTCTGCATGTATGTGTCTGTCTGTCTATCTCTCTATCCGTCTCTCTCTCTCTCTCTCTCTCTCTCTCTCTCTCTCTCTCTCCTCATATTGACTTTCCTCTATTTATTTTCTCTCATTTTCTGTGCACTATCAACCTTTCTCCTTCTGACCTTTCTTGACCTCTTTTCACCTCCCCTCGTACCCTCCCTTTACTTTCCGATTTGTCACACCCCTTCATTAATAAACCTTGGTCCGCCTTCGCCAGCACAGACATTGTTTTCCTCTTTCTACGCATTTTCGTCTCACTGTTTCGTGTTTTTTTTATGCCATTAGTTAATTTTCTCTCCCTTGAAATTGGTATAACAACTCTGGGTGTATTAGGGTATGTTTGTTGGTTTAAGAGTAGTAGTAGTAGTAGTAGTTGTAGTAGTAGTGGTAGTATTAGTGGTAGTAACAGTAGTAGGAGGAGCAACAGTTTGTTCGTTATTTTGGGACTAGTTACTGTTGTTATTTATATAAATTTATCGTTTTATGTGAATTAATTGCTTGTTTGATTGATTGTTTTACTTGATATATTTTCTGATTAATTAATGTTGCTAGTGACACATATCGTTTTATCTTTTTATGTTGCTGTTGTTAAGTGTTGCTTTTGCTGTTGTTGCTGTTGCTGCTGTCTGTTGCTTCTGGTGGTGGTGGTGATCCTGGTGGTGGTGGTGATCCTGGTGGTGGTGGTGATCCTGGTGGTGGTGGTGATCCTGGTGGTGTCGGTGATCCTGGTGGTGGTGGTGATCCTGGTGGTGGTGGTGATCCTGGTGGTGGTGGTGATCCTGGTGGTGGTGGTGATCCTGGTGGTGGTGGTGATCCTGGTGGTGGTGATGATCCTGGTGGTGGTGGTGATCCTGGTGGTGGTGGTGATCCTGGTGGTGGTGGTGATCCTGGTGGTGGTGGTGGTGATGGTGGTGGTGTGGTCCTGTGGTGGTTGTTGTGTATATGGATGACCTACATAGAATGGCTCCACTGACCGTCACACTCGATGGTTCAGGCTTCTGACGTCCGTGAACATTTGTTAACTTTTTTTTATTAATTCATGCGGCTCCTACATATACTGCAACGACATTGTCACGCGACGGAGTTTTTTTTATTATTTTTTTACCTTGTGACTTGATGAATGTATGATCCCCATTATTTTCTTCAAGGATTACTGATTTCTTACTCGCATTACAAGCTCACCATCACCCGCATGCTTAAATAATCGGCCCCTTGAGAAATGACTGTAGTATAATAACGACACCAAGGAACAGAGATAAACTTCCCATAATGTCTTTGATATTCTGAGGGTAATATTTTATCCTGCTGATAACGAGGCCGTGCACGCCTGTTTCCCTCCTTCCTTCATCTCACTCACTCTTGTTCTCTGCGCGAAACTATTCAAGCTGCAAAGGAGTGCATACCTGAAAGACTGTGATAGACTGATCCGAGTCCTGTTACCTACATAGTCAGCGCCACTCCACTTAGTGACCGGGTTGTCTCTGTAAGGGACAATCCCGGGTGATGGCCAAGGGTACGGCCACAGAGTTCACGGCTTCAGGAAGTCGATAAATCCTGCCCTGAGGTACTTTAGATGGGAAGGGGACCTGCATGGAGATTTGCCAGGAGAAACCACCGGGTTTGGCGTCGCAGGGTGGACGAGGCGACGCGCCCCTCCGGCGTATGCCCCTAATGAATGATTGAAACATACGCGTGATATGTTTCGAAAAGCATATTATGCTTTCCACCTCTACAGTGTTATCAACACATATATAGCTCTTTTACATTTCCGCAGTGTGCTAGCAACACTTCAGAGAGCTTTTTCTCATCACTGTATTGCTATCAACAGGTAACTGTGAAATAGAGGAATTTATGGTAAAAGGAAAAGAGAGAAGGAAGAGGAGAGGGAGAAAACGAGCGTTGCTGGGAGAGGGACATGAGTGCCGCGTTAGCCTTGATGACATGATTAGGCTATCGACCTGCCACGGGGTGATGTAACCTGTGTTGGGAAGGATCAGGTCTGGCCTCCTGCTGTTTCTGCTGCTGCTGCTGCTGATGATGATGATGGTGGTGATCGATTGATTGATGGGGGGAACTCGGAAGGCTATATTGGTATCCGGCTACGGCATAAAGGGGCTAAGGCCTCCTCCCCCTCACACACATCATGTTCAGCTGTGCTCTTTCCATCAACAAGCCGTAACTTGCATCCATCTTGTGGGGGTTGACGTGCTGGGCCACAGTCCTTCGGTTATCGAGTCAAGACATTCGGAAGGGCAGCCCAGGTATCTTTTTTCTTGCCCTGTCGCTAACTTGTTCAATGAATACCTGAGGGCTCTAGGATAAATCAAAGTGTGGTAACCCGACGTTCACAGGCAGCCACATCTCCCTACGGAAGGCTAACTAAAGAGACGGGTCAGAGCACTAAGGCAACGGTCAACAAGCAGCGTACACCCGCCACTTTACCTTGTTGATTCTGTCTTAGCTGATAAGAGGATTTAAAATCGACTGCAAGGGGGAGCGGGACGAGGGAGTGAGATGGGGCGTGGGTGAGCCGGAAGGAAAGTGAGGGACGAGAGAGATTTTATTCTTTTAACAAATATATCCTGCCATGGAGACACAAAATAAAATGATCATATATGTGACAGAAGGGAGAAGAGCTCAACTCCAGCCATTAAAAAGTCCAGAAAGGATGCCGACTGGAGGAGGAGGAGGGGGAGGAGGAGGAACAAAGAAACACAAAGAAAGAACAAACAACAGCAACTAACTATCTAATCAAAGGTGGAAGATGAAGGACAGCAAAGGCGAAGGCTCCTCCACCCAAAGCTGGCAGGAAAGAAAAAGAATCATGCAGCATGGAAAAACTGCATGGAAATTATGCAGGAAAGAGGAAAGAACTACCATTACTGCTACCACTAACCGGGAGATTAAAAACGGACAAGGACACCAGTATTCGAAAGAATGTAACGCTATTACGACAATGAGTAACATCTTAGTTGCTGGTTGGATTCAAAATATTTATCTAATCTATTTTTGAAGGCCGTAACTGTTGTACTATCAACGACATCACAGGGTAGAGAGTTCCAAACACTTACGACTCGATTGAAGAAGAAGTGTTTGGCTTCGTGCGATGAGAATCTTTTACCATTTATCTTGAAATTGTGATTTCTTCTTGTTCTATTTGATCGATCAATTGTAAAGTAATCTTCCGTAGTAATATCACTGAATCCTTTAAACATTTTACACGCAAGTCTCCTTTTCCATCCTATGTATCTTAAGGGAAGATCCATTGACGTGCTCAAGCCCAAAGCTCCGCGGGAACACCCCTGGTCTTCCCTACTCAGATTTGTCTCGCACAGAAACAACCCGGAGAGCAGAGTCGACTTTTGGCTAGCGTGTTGGATGCCCGTCTAGCCGGTGTTGGCGTTCACGGACTTGCAGGTAATAAGGTAATAGGATAATCAGTATCGCTGAGTAATCGCCGATTTAACACGCTTATTCCAGCGGTATCCTTTGATTCTGCGTAGACACTTATCACCAAAGGCATCAATTTGCCACGACTATTTATTATTCACGTCTCATCCATAAAGCAAGACAGGGAGTATCAGCGACTTGAAAGATGCGAAAGTGTGCCGACAACGCCATAATACTCGTGTTGAGTCCATAACACCAGTCTTAAACAACTAGTAACATTATTCCATCTCTCTATCATTCCTTTCCAACAGTACACCATCTCTATATAGTTCTCGCTCCCTCCTTTCCTCAATTATTATGTCCTCTCTTCCCCCCTAACACCCGTAGACTTCTTTATTAGAGCCTGACTTCCTCCCTTACCTCCCAACTTTCTTTCTGCTCCTTTTCTTTCCTCCCCACCAGCCCGCGTGACGTGCCATATCCGAGGAGGACAAAGAGAAGGTGGCAGGTATTCTGTTTGGGGGATATTAAGACCTTCGATCAATGGCGGAGGGAAAGGAGACTGACAGGGCGAAGGGGAATGGAGAGAGAGAGAGAGAGAGAGAGAGAGAGAGAGAGAGAGAGAGAGAGAGAGAGAGAGAGAGAGAGAGAGAGAGAGAGAGAGAGAGAGAGAGAGAGAGAGAGAGAGAGAGAGAGAGAGAGAGAGAGAGAGAGAGAGAGAGAGAGAGAGAGAGAGAGAGAGAGAGAGAGAGAGAGAGAGAGAGAGAGAGAATAGGGAATAACGGTCAGTCAGACAAATACACAGAGCAGGTAGAAAGCTAACTGGAGGGGCAGAGAGATCTAGAGCCCGACGTACGAAGATTATTTGGACTCTTACGAATGTACAGGTATAGGCCACAGGTAGCAACGGAGATCTCGCTGAAGGGGGAGAGGGCGAGGGAAGGATCCGCAGAGGTCACTAATTAATACTTGCAGTGGAGTAAGGGTTTCTTGGGCGACTTGAGGGAGTGCGTCGTGGTCTTATTTGAGGCGGGAAAGTACTTGTGAGGAGATTGTGTTTGTCTTGGGCAGTCCGGGTGATTTCCTCGATAAACATGTGGGCGGGAATGAAAATACAAATAAATAGGATGGAAAGGAAAATCTAATCAGTTAGAGGAGGAGGAGGAGGAGGAGGAGGAGGAGACGGAGGCGGAGGACGAGGTGGGCAAGGAGGCGGAAAAGGAAGAGGAGGAGAAGAAGGAATACGAGGAAAGAGTAGAAAAAGAAGATTGTAAAAAAAGAAGAAAAAGAAGAAAAAGAAATAGAAAAGAAGAAGAAAAAGAAGAATAGACGGAGGGGAAGGAAGAGGAGAAGGAGAAAAAGGAATAAGAGGAAAGAAAAGAAAAAGAAGATTGTAAAAAAAGAAGAAAAAGAAGAAAAAGAAATAGAAAGAGGAGAAGAAGAAGAAAAAGAAGAATAGACGGAGGAGGAGGAGGAGGGAGGAGAGGTGAGATAGAAGTAATCATTGTTATTTTTTGCTCTAGAAAGATCAAATGAAATATCACATGGAACGTATCAATTATTTGGATACATTACAAAGAGAAATGAGTGGTGAAAAAACAGAAATGCGCGCAAATGAGAGAAATGGTGAGATAAAAAGACAAGTGAAAGGAGAGAGAGAGAGAGAGAGAGAGAGAGAGAGAGAGAGAGAGAGAGAGAGAGAGAGAGAGAGAGAGAGAGAGAGAGTTAATTAAACGAACTGTGTTGATTAGCGAATGGCCGGCAAAACATAACAGAAAATGGGAAACGAACAACCCCACTCACTTTAAAGGGGAACACGTGTAAAGCCAGCAGCAGGGCAAGATAACCATCAGGAAAAATAGCAAAAGAAAAGCGAAGAGGGCAGAACAATGAATGCCGAGGAGTTTCTTGTTTCTGAAAGGAAGGAATAAAATGGACTTAGAAATATATAGCGAAGCAGAACCTTTACGTCTTCGTTTGTTTGCTCCGAATGAAGAAAAGAGAGAGAGAGAGAGAGAGAGAGAGAGAGAGAGAGAGAGAGAGAGAGAGAGAGAGAGAGAGAGAGAGAGAGAGAGAGAGAGAGAGAGAGAGAGAGAGAGAGAGAGAGAGAGAGAGAGAATTTTACAGAGATATTCAGACGGCACTTTTAAAATAATTGCCGGTCTCGTTATCCAGCTCATTAAAACTAAGTACTTGTCAGCTTAGTAAAAATACCATGAAGTTTATTGTTCAGCGGCACTCGTTTGGCAAACATGAGTGCTCTGTTTGTTGTTTTCGTCGAGGTAATTAAGTATTTCCGTGTACAGCGACAGGAGGGAAAGGTGGGCGAGTGTCATGAGCAAAAGCAGAAGCGACTGTCGTGACGGGGAGACGCGTTGAGCTGATTGAGAGATAAGAATGATCACGGGTGCTCTGGAGTTATGGGGAAGGATTAAAGCGGGCGTTGAAATGGAGACCAGGGAATAGGTAAATATAAGAAGTATGGAGAGGAAGAGAGAAGGAATGTTACGGTGTGTCCTGGAGCGGGACAATGGAGGAACGATAGGTGTTCCAAGAGGCCGCTTCCCATGCAGCTGCCCTGTCCACCTCAAGTCCCTCCAGGCAGGAGCGATCGACTTGCCCCACCTATGAATTACGTGGGCGTCCCCTTGGTCTCCTCCACTCAGGGTTGTCTGGTACAGCAACAATTATGTGAGCAGGATCGACGTCCGCGAGGCGTGCCACGTCCCCATATAGCCGGAGCTTGCGTTCGCGAACTAAGCTGGTAACAAACTTCGATTCAGTTTCACGGAGTAGTCGCTGGTCGACATGAAGTCATTCCAGCGATACCCCATGATCCTGCGAAGGCACTAGGCACCGAAGGCTCCACACGCCTCTCCAAGTCACTGTTCAGACTCCATGTCTAACAGTCATACAGTAAGACAAGCAGCACAAGCGGCAAGGACTGCAAATAAAATATTAAAATCCATTAACCGATAGAACGCATGACGAAGAGAGCTCCAACACAGATGGCTGTAGTCGAGACAATCTCGTAAATAAAATAACACACACACACACACACACACACACACACACACACACACACACACACACACACACACACACACACACACACACACACACACACACACATGAAATCATAATTAATCTGGACACACCGTGCGGGCCTTAAAGAGAAAATAGTTTGTTACTCCGAAAACAGCTAATGAAGTTGCCCGCTGCTTGATGCGTTGAAACACTCTGAGTCACAATCAATTATTGTTCTGTCGCTCCTCAGCGATGAAGTATGGCAGTAGTGGGTGTGTGGATGGCTGGCCTGAATATATAGATGTGGGGCTACTTCTTTGGCTGAGTGGCTGTTTGGCTGGATGTGCTGTGTGGTGGCTGGCTGTCCGTCCGTCTGTCTGTCTGGAATGTATAGGTGTATGGTTACTTCTTTGGCTGGTTGGCTGAAAGTGCTCTGCTGGGGCTGGCTGGCCGTCTGTCCGTTTGGCTGGCTAGAAGCATAAGTGGTTGACTGGTTGGTTGGCTGAGAGTGTTGTGTGGTGTCTGGCTGGCCGTCTGGGTGTCTCTCTGTAATGTATAGTTGTATGGCTACCTCTTTGTCTGGCTGGCTGGTTGTCTAGAAGGGCTGTGTGGTGGATGTCTGTCTGTCTGTCTGGCTGGCTAGTTAGCATGGGGGATGATGTATGGTTAAGGCATAATACCTGTGCGGGTGGGTGTCTGCCTAGCCTGGGCGTAGTGGGAAGGACTGGGTGGGTGGGTGAGTGCTATGGTGGTTAGGTAGTGACGCACGGCGACTGAGAGTTGTGAAGGTTTAGGGTTGATCAATGGGCGTGTGCTGGGTCTGCCGTGCGAGGAATGACGGCGGTGGTGGAAGTAATGGCCACCGCGGTGATGATGGTGTTGGTGGTGTGTGTGATGATTGTGGTAGTGGCAATGAATCCCATGATTATGGTATTCTTGGTAAGAGTGTTGGTTATCGGGAGGTAATGATGGTCGTGATGATATATTTAGCCTCTGTTTGTTATGCAGGTGATGGAAGGGGTGGTGGTGGTGTGGTCGTGTGACGGCAAGCTTGAGGGCTCGGCTCTTCCCCTCGTCTCTCCATAGTTCTGTATACGGGACGAAGCGACGATAAACATTTTTGGCGTAATATTAATAGGTAAAATGAGTCCTTAATGAGTTTTTGTCTCTTGGTAATTGTTGTGGTGGCATTGATCACATGTTAATCACACAGCTGACGTTACATATGGGTAATCTTAGACTACTCGGCGGTGACTGAAAATCGTCAGTTTGTAGGGCCGGGCGGGACTAGGGTCGGTATTCTCAGACGCTCCCGCCTCTAACATCAATATTTCAAAAGGCGAAAAAGGACATCAATTGCGTTATCATGAGTGTTTTCTTAGGTTCTTGGTATGGAGGAAGGTTCAAACTACAACTAGGGTCATTAAACTACCCCTGGAAATGCCCCAAACTCCAACGAAACCCGTGTCAAATATGTGAGCTTGGGCGACGAAATGTTTTAAAATATGACCCTTGAGCCATATCCTCGGTGTCCTGCCGCACGCTAACTGCTGACCCATCCCCTCCCCAATGGAATAATAATAACTTGGAATCTCACCCCTTACTCCAAATTAGCAGAGAGTGTGACTGACAGGCTAACTAAGGGAAGGGAAGGGAAATAAAATAACAGAAAGGATGAAGACTGGGATGGAGGCGGGGCAGCAGCAGCACCGGCGAGAATTGAGCGGGAATGGAGGGGGAGGAAAAAATGGAGGGGAAGAGGAGAGGAAAACGAGAATGGCTTATAAGGGGAAGGGAGAAGTGAGAAAATAAAGGATTCTGGCAAATAAGAAAGTGACGGAAAAAAGTGAAAATTCGATATTTTAAGAGGAGACTGTAAGACATATGGATAAACTTGGTGTACATAAATATTCAGGTTCCTGTCCGCCCAGATCATTTTTATATCTATCTGCCTTCCATAGTTATGTTATTCTACTCGTTGCTGCCACTCCTGCTGCTGCCACTCCTGCTACTGATATTTCTGTAGGTGCCATGTACTATAGCGTGTTTGCTCACTTCCGCAAGTCACACCGAAATAGCGAACCACAACCAACATCACCACCACACCACAACCAACATCACCACCACACCACAATCAACATCACCACCACACCACAACCAACATCACCACCACACCACAATCAACATCACCACCACACTACAACCAACATCACCACCACACCACAATCAACATCACCACCACACCACAACCAACATCACCACCACACCACAACCAAAATCACCACCACTCCACAATCAACATCACCGCCACACCACAACCAACATCACCACCACACCACAACCAACATCACCACCACACCACAATTAACATCACCACCACACTACAACCAACATCACTACCACACTACAACCAACATCACCACCACACCACAACCAACATCACCACCACACCACAACCAACATCACCACCACACCACAACCAACATCACCACCACACCACAACCAACATCACCACCACACCACAACCAACATCACCACCACACCACAACCAACATGAAAGCAACAATAAGATACTGTAGACCAATAACAACAATAACAGCAACCTTTCAACCATCCCCACGACCTCAGTTCCATCAGTTTCTAAAACAACGCAGGTGTAAGTTACTATTAATGCATAATATTTAATGATTGTGCTGAAGGGTTTGCTGGGTGAATAGAAACTCGTGTCGTTAATGTTAATGTGTTGTTGCGGTGATTGGCTTTTTTTTTCTGTTGTGCTGTTGGAATGGATATTGTGATTCATTTAGTAAGTCCCTTTCAAGACGCGTTACCCGTGTATTTCATTCAGGGTCTGTTAACAACAACGAAGGGGTATCATATGAGCGCATTTGCATCCGTTTGTGTCGTGGGATGTGACAGACCTTGGTTTGAACACATGATTTGCATCTACGCGAATCAGACTGTTGATTTGCATAACACTGGACCGTGTATGCATGTGTGTGAAGAAATAAAGATCGATGTTGCTTCACAAAGAGGAAGTTTGAGAGCACTGAAACGATAAGATTCCGGCCATGAGTTTTTTTTTCAAGCTCCGGAAGAAGTAATCAATAAAAGTACTGACAGACGACAGCACGAAGCGTGTATGGTCGACGAAGTGAGAAATTGAAGGGATGAATTTTAAAATGAAAAAAAACAAAAAAAAACGAAGGTGTTAGCTTATGGCGAATACAAGAACACCAGTGTATTTTGTATGTGTAGTTATATGGTATGGATAGCGCACTAGTGTTTGGTTTTAGAATATAAGATAATATAATGAATAGTTAAAATAAATGCATAAGTATAATCGATGCAGTAAATCATTACATGGTTATGTATTATCAATGAAATTTAAAGTCAGCCACACGAGTAGTTTTTGGGCATTGCTGCTCGCGAACACCAGGCTCAGAGTGTCTTGTAGACTTCAATGGAAGGTGCACGCTGACGAGGATAAGGCTCCATTGTACAGATGGACACAAATAGCCTGCAGGACCCCGTGTAAGGAACAGAGAACAAGACCTGCCACACCTTACTTGACGGCATGTCACTCTGGCTGGCCCCGCCTGTGGCTCAGACTGAGAATCGAACATTGTTTCAAATTTAGATTCGAAGTGTAGTGAAATTGCATTGTAGTTTGTGAATATTGCTGTTCCAGTGTTATTAGACTATTTACTGACACTCCTGATTTATTTTTGATCCATTATGAGTGAGTTGTGTGTACTGACCTGTTACTGTTATTGTAAAATGCATAACATACTTCATATATATCGCCGTGTCGTTACTCCGAAGCATTGTGTCCGGCACTTACTCGGCTCAGGCGGCATGAGCGAGTGGGAGGGAAGGGAACCCTCAGCCAGAGGCCGTAGTAGCTGCCAGGCTGCGGTGGTGGTGGGACTTTATAGTGAGCTTTTTTTCATGTGTGTTTGTCCGTCTACGCCCGCGTCATCCACAGCCGCGACCCTGCTGGACCCTGAGCCACTGGACGGAATAGAGGCCACGCCAGCAACTGGTAAGTGGACTCGTTACCGTGATTTTAATTTTTTTTAGATTCATTTATTGTTTTTTCCATCCACTTGTAAACGTGACAAGTGGAGGATTATTTGTCATTGTACTAAAAAAACCCCACTATCAGACACCTGAGAAAAGATTAGGCAGTGTGTGTGTGTGTGTGTGTGTGTGTGTGTGTGTGTGTGTGTGTGTTTGTGTGTAAATGATATTACGCTTGTTCTTAGTTTTACCATAGGCTACCGGACGTACGCTGTTGCCTATTTAACTTCCCAGCGTTTTGGTCGCACAGTGAAGGCAAGAGGTGGTGTGGGTACTGGGTAGGTTTGGTGAGGCAATGGATACTTTTACCGGGCGTGCACGCGCAGGAGGAGGTAGTCAGGCAACGCGCGCGCACACACACACACACACACACACACACACACACACACACACACACCATGTTACCCGTGTTTCTCAGTGTTACTTCAGCTCAACTGTGTCACTATAATCAGAGCATTTGAGTTTTTTTCTGTATTTTGGTTTGTAGCCAGTTTTCGGTACAGAAACTTATTACGATACAGCCTTTACGTGATCCTGTAGAAACGTTTTCCCGCTGATTATCACAGCATCGAGATATTTAACAAGATGAGTACGTGGAAGGGTATGTTTAGACAAATATCAACACTTTTTTGCGAAACTATTCACTTTAAAAGACCAATCTGTATACGCGCTTGCCTTTTAAACAACAGTATTTTTGTCCGTAGTTTTCTATCATTATGAAAGTAGTCGTGAGGGAACAGAATCTAAAAACTGAACGGTAAACATTTTAGAAAGAAGTGTTCTGTTCTGTTAGCTAACATCACACGACTCTCTACTGCCTTGGGAAATACATCTGTGCAAAGAAAATAATGCTCTCTCGGGGAATCTAAATAAAACTGTTACTAAAGGGTGAGAGTCCTGGGAAGCCTGGCCTGGAGGGAAAGTGTGCCGGCCAATCACCGCGCGTCAACGTTAAAAAATTGTGCATCGCGTATCCAGGATAAGCTTATGTAACATTAATTAGGAGCCGGATAATCAGTTGCTCCCACTGTGGAAAATACCTCAAGTATTTACAGAACTTGTAGCTGGTTGCCTGGAACAGCTCGTAGCGTATAGCAGTACCGGTAACTTATCCTTCTACAGATTACGTACTGTGGCTAGTTCCTGCATTTCATATACATCATTTTAAACTCCTGTAGGTTGCCATAAAACGAGTTAATGAAAAAAAAGGCAAGCAATCTGGTTCACGAACATAGATCACCTAAGCTCTTAGGCATGACTAGGCTTTTAAGGAGTCTGGAGCGTGAAGGCACGCCATCCATGATCCGCTATGTGGTCCAGTAATCACACATTTACTCTGCGAGGAAGTAGCTGGAGGAACGATCACCAGCCAGGCGAGTGCCAAGAAGGAGGCGTCAAGGCAGCTGCTGCGTAGCGTAAACGAAAAGACGGATGTTAAATCTTTTCCTGTCTAAAAGTAACGTTTTATCATTTACCTATGTATTGTATTTATTTGCTTGTTTATCTGACATAAAAAAGCAATATGAAGTGCTGATAATGCTGATATTAAACTGCCGTGGTGTCACACGTTTCATAACACAATTCGTCTTGGCTACCAAAGACAGCGTTGTTGAAAGTCACTGTCGAAACAACGCCAAGGACAACAGCGTCAGCATCAACGGCAGCGAGCTGGAAATACACAGGGCAGCCTTCATAGGTGTTTCGCGCTGCTGCACCTCATCAAGCAGCGGGATGGACTGGGAAAGCTACACTACAGGTGGCACATAGACTCCGGCAGCCGGAGCACCGTTGTGCGGGAAGGGAAGGCAATATATAGTGCTTCTGTATGTAGCGCATCACGCCGAGTTGAGATTTCTCCATACTTTTCCTCATTGTCAAACGCTACGTAAGGATTGGTTAGGTTTAGGCAGTTATCAAGGCACATTATATGACAGCAAGTTGGATGCGGGCGTGAGAGGTGGGGAGAACCAGGCGGAGGAAAGTTGTCTAGTCGCCTCCCGTGATACCCGCAGGTGACGAGCAGAGGCTGTGGCGGCGAGGATGACACAAGGGATACTGCCGTTGTAAAGGCAATACCTCCGACACCATCACATCACAGCAATAGTGACATGTAGAGAAAGGTTTGGGGCGTTAATATTTTTCATTTCTTGTTATTGTGCTGGAGTAGTCCTTGAACGGTGTGTGTGTGTGTGTGTGTGTGTGTGTGTGTGTGTGTGTGTGTGTGTGTGTGTGTGTGTGTGTGTGTGTGTGTGTGTTGCCTCGTGGAGGCGAAAATATAAGGAAAAATGAGGAGGGTCAATGATGTCAACGGGAAGCTAAACACACGGTCCCTTAGCCACGCCAAAAGTTCCGATGTACGTCGACTGTTATTTGTTTTCTATACACACTCGTTCACTTTGTTTGTGCTGAAACATTATTTTAGGAAGACACACGACTATTTTTAATGAGATCGATCTTAAGAACTGTTATTTATCGGCCGTTGCGTAACGTCGAATAAACATAATGAAGAGAAAACAGCTGACAAAATGTTGAAATAAAGCAAACATTATTTTAGGAAGACACACTACTATCTTTAACGAGGTCGATCTTAAGAACTATTATTTATCGGCCGTTGCGTAACGTCGAATAAACATCATGAAGAGAAAACAGCTCACAAAATGTTGAAATAAAGCAACGAGGCTCAGTCCCCGAGGGCAAGCCTGAGATGAGCCCATTAGGAAGGCAGCCTGGCAGCGCCCTTCTTTAATCCTCCTCGTCTCCGCGGGCTTCCTTCACCTCTATTCCTCCTCACGTCAGCTTTTCCCATGCACCCGGACGCGGAGTTTTCTGCCTCAGTTTCCCTCGCCCGGAGTCATCGCCACCTGGTGCTCATTCATTTCCCAAAGTATATTCCGTACTTGCTTTAACATTATCTTATTCATGACGTACTCCCACACCAGTCGCCCTTAAATGACTTGCTCTCCCTTCTAATTCGAAACTGGATTATTTTCACCAACTTAGAGAGATAATGCTATTTTTATTTTATTTGATCATGTATATATCACGTCATGTTATAGATCAATACAGCGTTAGGGAATAAGAGCTCTGTACAACAACTTTTCTCGTAATCTTTGCAAATATCTGCGAGTTGGAGATATCGTACGAATTCCTTGTACGCTTTCTGCTATCCTTCTTTTATATCACTCGGCTTTCCTTTACTCATCTGTTTTCCTTTTTTTGTCATTATCCGGTTCTAAGGAGCAGTATGTATCGAATAAGGACTCTTGTTTTCAGGCTTGTTCCTTGCTAGTGGTTCCTGTGTTTCCCTTCAATTTGTACCCCGCCCCTTTCCTGCCTGCCCCTCCCCCCCATCCCCTTCTCTTGTTCCATAAATTTTTCTTCACCCTACTTTTTATCCTCCTCCTCCTCCTCTTTCTCCTGTTTTTTCCTCTCCCTTATTCTCCTCCTCCTCCTTTTTTTTTGCGTATTAATTAAAAAAGTCCGGATTTGTTACATATTTTTCGGCGTGTGAGTATTGCTTGAGTAGATTGGATGTTATGAAATGGCGTGTGTTTTATGGTAGGGGGCGGCTGTTGTGTGTTGCAGGGTGTGCGTTGCGAGACTGAGGCGGTTGTGTTGCGGCGAGTGAATGTTTCGTGGAGGAGGAGGAGGAGGAAGAAAAAGGGTTATTAAGCAGGAGGAAGAAACAGCGGGGCAACAATGGCAGCAGCAATAGATTTTTCAGAAAGGGACAGGATGAAATAGACCAAGGGAAGTACAGAAACCACCAGCAAGGAACAGCCTGATGCGATTATTTCTTCGGTACGTAATGTTGTCGTGCGTTGTGGCGTGTGAGTGTTGCGAGACTGAGGCGGCTGTTGTGTGTTGCTGCGGGAGTTGTGGTCGTTAAATGAAGAATCACTAATCCGTTGTTAGATAAATCAAAAGTTTCCGGCCTTTTTAACATTCCTACTCACTGCCTTGCTCTGACTGTCCACGGTCTTAAACTTCACTGGACTCGCTCCCCCTACTCTCTCAATCTCCATAGTTTTGGGATCCCAGCATATTTATTTAATTATTTTTTATTTTACTTCTATCTTCGCTAGTTTACCACCGCAGTTGGCAGAAAAAGAAAAAGAACTGTGAAAGATACGAGAGAGAGAGAGAGAGAGAGAGAGAGAGAGAGAGAGAGAGAGAGAGAGAGAGACGGGAAGGGGGGCGGGGAGGGGGAGGGGAGCGGTAAAATATTGCAGCAGACATGGCACTTGGCGATAAAGTACACCTAATACATGTGTCCGTTTGGTCAGCGCGTGAATAACGTCGCTGTGTTCCGCCTCTTTTTCTGTTCCTTTTTCTTTTTTAGCGGCGAGTGTTTCCGTCCGCCGTGTGAGGGACCGACACCGCGACCCTACCACGTGTGCACTCTGGCCTCGGTTCCGACACGTGAGAAAGAGACCAGTGGAAAGGTGTAAGAAATGTGGAACGCTTTATAAATCATCGTACCAGTCAGTGATGTGTCAGCATTGGAATCGAATCGTGCGGTGACGTCGTTGCCTCCCCGGCCGAGGACTCTTACTAGGTCGGTATTATAAGACACACTCGCTTCTCACATCAGTATTTCTAAGGGTCAAAGAGGGGATCGGTTGAGTTGTAATGAGTGTTTATTTAAGTTCACGGTACAGAAGAAGGGTCACACTACCACCAGGGTCATAAAACTGCTCCTGGAAATGCCCCAAAACTCCTACGAACGCCTTGTCAAATATGTGAACTTGGGCGGCGAAATGTTTAGTAATACGGCCCCTTACATATTAGTATTTTTACTTTATCTCTATACTACTACTACTACTACTACTACTACTACTACTACTACTACTACTACTACTACTAATAATAATAATAATAATAATAATAATAATAATAATAATAATAATAATAATTAGTAGTAGTAGTAAAAGAAAAAGAAAAACTAGTAGTACTGTTATTATTATTATTATTATTATTATTATTATTATTATTATTATTATTATTATTATTATTATTATTATTATTATTATTATTATTATTATTATTATTATTATTATTATTATTATCATTATTTATTTTCTGATGCTACTTCTTTCTTTTTTTCCTTTATCCTTTTTTTTTCTTTTTCTTTTTCTTCTCTTTCGTTTAGCCACACCCTCTCCCTCTCTCTTCTAGTACGTCTTACGACACTCAGGTATGTGTGTGCCTGGAGGGTCAATATGATAATTTACGGCTGAGAGATATTAAGGACTGAACAGTGTTGTTATAGCGACCCCGTACAAATACACAAAGCAAAGGAAGAATGAATGGACGGTGTCACCATTGTATAAGAAAAATGGCTGCGGAGTCGAGGGTGTCAGGAATAAAAAGGTAACGAAAATGAGGGTCGTGCCGAGAGAATTGCCTTCATTATTCATTAGCTTACATATAATTCAAACATGTTCAGTGCAGCAGTTCGATCGACTTCATTCATTATTCTATATGTGTATTTATTCATTAAGGTTCTCACCGTGTTCTAATCGGCTCTTTCACGTTTGCGTTTTCTGTAATAACTACAACTTATACGTGGCCTTTCTTTTTCTCACCCTTCACTCCTATATTTCCTCACCTTAGGGTTAGGCTTAGCGCCCTTCGCATCTCACTACTCCACCGCCTCACAACCACCTCCCTTCCTCCACTCCTAATTACCACTGCACACGTCAAAGTTGCCAGATTGTCTCACTCAGCCTCTTATATTTACCGACTTCCGACCCCAAAACTGTCTCGTGGACCCCAATAAGCAGATACACTTATAATTATCGTTAAAATAGTTAATTCCTGATGTTTCTTGGCAATAGTTAGGCGTCAGAAACCGGTAAATACTATGCTCTGAGTACGACAGTCTGGCAACGGTAGTACACGTAGCCAGCGTTAAAGTACCCCATCAGGCTGAGGCTCCACATTCTGGCCCAGCGATGCCAAACTGTCGTACTCTGAACATCGTATTTTTATCATTTTCATTCCTAAAACTCTCGTACCTTTACAAATCACGATAGAAAATTAAAGTTATCGCTGAAAATATTAAGTAGTGATGGTTTTCTTTCATTTTCTCAATTGTTATATGTCAGAAACTACGAAAAGGCAATGGGATGCGTACGATAAGTTGGCAACGCTGCTCTAGCTCATTATTCGTCTTTGTTCCGCCTGAATTCATGCTTACCCTAAGTCTATATATACCAAGTCAAGTCATTCTGCTTCAAAACTGCGACCGGTACGCGCAGGAGGCGGTTTTGGGGCGGAGCAGCGGGATGACGCAACTTGGAGCTAAAAAAAATAAATAAATAAATAAATAAATAAATAAATAAAAAAATACCCGCCAGTTCAGGGGCGACTAAAGTTGGGGCCGTATGTGCACTCCGCATGTGCATTCTCGCCTTCTTTCACAGCGCGTTCAGGCAAGCCACTGACGAAAAATGTGTCTTTTTATTGTGCTATTGCGTGACTGTAATTTCAATGACTACAAAGGGCGGTGTGGGGTGTGAGGGAGGGCATGTTGAGGTGATTGATTTAAATTAGTCCGCCTTTCTTCGTTTTCTCTAAATCCCTGTTTCTACATTCTCTAGTTTGGCTCCAAGCAGTGTCACGAATAAACCACGCCTCGGCCTCGGACTTGACTTGGTGTATATAGACTTAGTGCTTGCCAACCCAAATGTTTCAAATCACGTAACTGGCCACCGAATGACCGCGACCCGTCACGTTGAGGAGACGGTGACGATGCAAACACGACGACGTTTAAAGCAGGGATGTTAAATATATATAATAGATATTAAAAAAAAAATCAACCTAGATGATGAAAGACAGTAGGGACCAATATATTGAAGCCATCATGTACCCGTGTTTTCTTTTCCATTTTCTTTTATCGTGCTTGTTATCCGTCTTCTTTAATTTTCCTAACCGAGAACACAGCACCACGTTCTCGAGATATAATCCTCGTAATCACGATGTACATTCACCTGACCTCCTGTACTTCTAGCTGACACGACACACAGGAGGATAACAGACCGTGTAATCAGTATGGTTGATGAGCTGAAAAAGAGGTAAAAAGCGTATTCCTCCTTCGCTAAATGTTCGCCGCCTAGTCCAGAGTATCAGCTTCTTGACAAGGGAATTTTATTATTAACACACAACCGTTTAACATTCTCTCTCTCTCTCTCTCTCTCTCTCTCTCTCTCCCCAAAATAAGGTAAAGTTGGGTCACAGTTTATAGATGTGCGTTGCCACGGTGTTCATCTCCATCACCTCAGCCTTTGAACCCTTTGTGAGGATGAATACATTGTCTAGTAACACATGGGGCGTTTGACATCCGGGTTACCAGAATTTGCGTTCACCACGTTTTCCCAGGTATCGATAAGCAGGTCTTTAATACGGATATATATTGCGCCAACAACTCTGCGTCCATGTATTGAACTGTTTGTCATGAAAGGGAACAGCAAACATTCCTGCAATCACCCGGACTAATGGAAGTAATGGGACACACACACCGACACCCCCCCCCCACCTCACACACACACACACACACACACACACAGAGGTAGGGAGGTGGGAGGTAAAGGGGAAGGGAAAGGAATAAGAGGAAAGGGATGAATGTGAACGTGGCGCCAGGGAGAGAGAAATCTTACAGGGAAGGGAAGGTTGGAGGGAGGAGTGCCTGAATAAAGTTATCTCCTCCCCTAAAGTTCCATTAGTTCATAGCCCCTCACCCTACGGAGACTCGTGAACCCCCGCTTTTAAAATTTGTTTCTTCCTCTGATGTATCTAGTTCCCCTTCCCGTCCGCTATTCCTCTTTCCCTTTCCACTGCCTTGGTCGGTCCCCTTTGCCGGCCGCTTCCCTACAGCTCAAGGCGACTCTTCTACCCCTCAAGCCGTCCTTCTTCCCTTCCTTTTCCTCACTGACGGGGTTCATCTCTCGCTCCCTTTTTCCGGCCAGTCAGTTTGAAGTGTCTATGTAAATGATGCTGTCAACTCTTGAACTTTCGAGGGTTTGTAAGTGTTTTCTGTCCTCGTTCAAGGTCTTGCGTTCTTTCCGAATTTTCACCCTGTAAATTGAAGTTTTTTTTCACAACCACTCCACGTTTTTCCTCCATGTGCCGACGTCCCAGAGGAGGCCAGGAACAAGTTTCCATTGGCGTTTGTTGATGGGCTTCGTTAGTCACTAAAGGATCAGACCCGCCAGCCAGCCAACTCCATCGTTTTCTTTCAGACTTTCCTCCCACGTGTCTCTCATCATTATCAAACATAAATTGTCTCCTTCATTCTTCTCTTCAGAGTTTTTGTGAGGCTTTTTCGATGAACATTAATTATTTTTCTACTTCAGCAAAAATGGAAGCACTGTATCCCAATTCTTGGCTCGATGGTTATACAGACGAACGCAACAAAGTTATTTCCTCCTTTCGATCACAAGTCTCACTTTTAAGACAAGGTAACGAACTTGATGTTTGGCTTTGTTACAAATAAATGACGATCTGTCCTTAGCTGATGGAAACCCGTGACATCCTTGGGAAATGTGAACAATGGGTGATCCATTTTCTTCTTTATTTCACATTATTATTATTATTATTATTATTATTATTATTATTATTATTATTATTATTATTATTATTATTATTATTATTATTATTATTATTATTATTATTATTATCATTATCATTATCATTATCATCATTATCATCATTATCATTATCATCATCATCATCATCATATATTTTTAAAGCGTAATACTTTTCACGGCGGAGGGCAGCGACAGGGCTGTTAAATAACTATATCTTCGATCTTATAAATTATCAAAACAGCTTTCTGGGACTATATTGATAATTTGAAACATAAAATCGACTGTACTTGACGGTACTTTTCATTGTTGCCTGCATATTACTAATACTGACAACTGTTTCCTGTGTGTAGGTTATCTATTATCCACTAAATCGGACACGCCGTGTGACCGCAGGTTGCCAAAGCTCGATACTGCTCACCTCAGACTCGTGCGGCTCGTCTTAACCGCAAGGGTCTTTGCTTGAACCCATTATCTTATTGTATACATTAATGACTTAGATGCAGGACAGAAATCCTCCCTATTGAAATTTTGCTGATGACATTCAAATAAGTGGAAAGGCCTTCACGACAGCCGATTGCGAGATCATCCAAAAGGACCTTGACCACATAACCCAATGGTCTGAAAAGTGGTATTTATGTTCTTTAACCTTAACATGTGTAACGTCATGCCACTTGGTCCAAAAAATAGTATCCATATATGCAACATGCACGGGGAGCCTCAGCTTGTCGTGAACGGATCCTGGGGTGACTATCAGTGATGTCATTACTGTAGAAATTCTGGTGATACTGCTATCACTATGTTTGGTGGGGGCTTCATGGTGCAGTGGTTAGCACACTCGGCTCACAACCGAGAGAGCCCGGGTTCGATTCCCGGCCGGAGTGGAAAAAATTGGGCGGCTTTTCCGATACCCTACGCCCCTGCCCACCCAGAAGTGAATGGGTACCAGGTATTAATCGGGGGTTGTGTCCCGTCTCCTGGGATCTGTTCCCTTCTCCTATAATTCCTTCCCCTCCTGTCTCTCTCTGGCATATGACCACAGATGTTGCGCCGACTAAACGAAACTTCAAAATAACCCGAGAACTAGAAACTGTCCACCGATCCATTTCTCTCACTCCTTTTCCTTTTTCTCTTCTACCTCTACCCCCACCACCACCACCTCCTCCTCCTCCTCCTCCATTTCTTCCTCCTCTCTTCACACCCATCCTTCAGCCCTGTGTACAAATTATTAATAAGCTACACAAAAATGTATGTAACATTTTCTACATTCCGGGAGCCTACAGAGAAAGGGCGACATAAATCTTGCGTCAGGGGCGACCTTTGCTATTATTCACGATTTTCTGTACTATTTACATGTATTACTGCATAGTATATTTGTTTTCAGTGTTTTCTCGTAATGCTCAACGATTTTTTGTTACCTACCGCTCCAACCCCACTTTACTCGCATTATTACGGATACACAGTTGCTATACGATTCAAGTATATTCGCTGTTGGATTATAGTATTATATATATATATATATATATATATATATATATATATATATATATATATATCTATATATATATATCTATATATATATATATATATATATTTTACATCCCCGCCTATGGCGCCGGTAGGCGCATGGACAACATGTGGGTAGTCTTAGGCCACTTGGCGGTGACTGAAAAATCCCAGGTGGTAGCGTGGGGATTCGAAGCGACGTTGTCCATGGCGTGGTGAATGGCAGCCCAGCACGCTAACCACTCAGCCTGCTTTAACCTCTTTCATAACTGCTGTGGTTCAGGTTGTTTGTGGTTTATATTGATTCAAAATATAAGTGTATTCGATTTTTTCTTCCACTCGTCAGACCTCCGGCACTGATTGCTTCGTCATTATTTCCCAAAATATACTACAAATGGCGATTCTAAAAATAAATTGCCCCGCAAGTTTTTTTTTCAAGTCCTTATCATGAAAACATGAAAATAAACACGGGCAGATATTAGCAACATAGTTTTTAGACGTGGTGGCTGGGTGGTGGTGTGGTGCAGGTAGGGTGAGTGTGGTGGTGACGAGGTGCTGTCAGGTGATGGCGTGGCTGCGTTGGTGGCTGCTGTGCTTAAGGCGGGTGTGGTGATTCTGAAGGAAGACTTTGTTACGAGTGGCAGAGGAGGTGAAAGTGCAGTGGAAGTAGTCGTGGGGGAATGCTCACTGTGGCGGTGGCGCTTAACTGTAGTAGTGTGAGAATGTTTATAATGCATGCAGTGGTGGTGGTGGTGGTGGTGGTTGTGTGTCTTCGTTCTGGTGGCGCCTGGTCGTTTTGATGATGATGTAATCGTCGTAATGGTATGCGAGTGTTTATGAAGCATTGCTAAAGGTGAGTGTATCATCGTTGTGGTGGTGGTTATGGTAGTGGTGATGGTAGTGGTGCTATTCGTGCTTGGTTCATCCTACCCCTACCGGAGCTCCAGTTGAAAATGTTTCGTTGAATTTCGAGTTACTTTAGTAAGTCTGTAGGTGGGTTTTTTCTGGCCACTTGCATGCTTCTAAGAAGGAAATGTCTATACACTTCTCCAACCAAAATTTACCTAGTCTGGAACTCCCACAGTTTTTTCTTTTGTATAACCATTATTTTGTGAATGTTTGAAATATTATTGTCCTGAAACTGATAAATTTACCGTTAAAACAAAAAGGATGGTCGTGCTCGTATATATGTACCCCCCTCATCACCTTTAAAGGTGAGCCAAGCGCTAATCACACGTCCTTGTACATGAGCCTTCATTTCCTTTTTCCTTCCCTCTCCTTTCCTTTCCTTTCCTTTCCTTTCCTTTCCTCTCCTTTTCTTTTCTTTTCTTTTCTTTTCTTTTCTTTTCTTTTCTTTTCTTTTCCTTTCCTTTCCTTTCCTTTCCTTTCCTTTCCTTTCCTTTCCTTTCCTTTCCTTTCCTTTCCTTTCCTTTCCTTTCCTTTCCTTTCCTTTCCTTCGTTCCTTCCTTCCTTCCTTTTCCTTCCCTTCCCTTCCTTCCCTTCCTTTCCTTTCCTTCCTTCCTTCCTTCCTTCCTTCCTTCCTTCCTTCCTTCCTTCCTTCCTTCCCTTCTCTTCTCTTCTCCTCATGCTTCTCTTCTCTTCTCTTCTCTTCTCTTCTCTTCTCTTCTCTTCTCTTCTCTTCTCTTCTCTTCTCTTCTCTTCTCTTTCCTTTCCTTTCCTTTCCTTTCCTTTCCTTTCCTTTCCTTTCCTTTCCTTTCCTTTCCTTTCCTTTCCTTTCCTTTCCTTTCCTTTCCTTTCTTTTCTTTTCTTTTCCCTTCCTTTTCCCTTCCTTTCCTTTCCTTTTCCCTTCCCTTCCTTTCCTTTTCCCTTCCCTTCCTTTCCTTTTCCCTTCCCTTCCTTTCCTTTTCCCTTCCTTTCCTTTTCCCTTCCTTTCCTTTCCTTTTCCCTTCCTTTTCCCTTCCCTTCCCTTCCCTTCCCTTCTCCCCCACGATGCTTTCACTCTCCGCTTATCTGTTTATGTCCCTGAAGCCAAATCGATAAGACGCCCCGGAGGAGGAGAGTGAGCAGTGAGGATGAGAGCGGCTGATAAGCGGCTTGAGGAAGGATGGAGGAGGGGGAGGAAAGTAAGAAATAAAAAAAAGTTGACTGATTTTGTGAACCTGTTCCGGTGAGAATGTACATGTTCGAAAAGTGTGTGTGTGTGTGTGTGTGTGTGTCTGTGTGTGTGTGTGTGTCTGTGTGTGTGTGTGTGTGTGTGAAAATGAGAGGAAGAAACTGTTCAATGAAGAAGATAATAAAAAAATAGAAAGATAAAGAACGGTACGAACGAAGACAAGGAATGACACCAATAAAAAAGAACGTGATCTTACAGCTCAGCAAGACGAAACAAAATTTCAATATAGCGGAAAAAAAAGTTGTGAAATGTTGGAGTGATGTCGCGGAAAGAAATTCCCTCCGCGTCTCAGCTGCTAGAGCTTGAGGAAACCCTGGGGTATTACCGATGGAAGGAAGGAGGAGAGAAAGAAGGGTAGGAAGGATGGAAGGAAAGGGAGACTAAAAGAGAGCTGTACGGGGCAAGGCTTTAAACTCGGTACCTACATTTGAATACTGGATGAGATCGGTGGGAAGATCCAGGTCGACAGGTTGAACCGCGATAAAAAAAAAGAGAAGAGTGAAATATTCTTTCTAGGAAGGGGACGAAAAACATGGATGCAGGTGATAATAAATGTGGTTCTAGTAAACCTAAGAAATAGACGCAAGTAAGAATTGTAGAAAATAATAATGTACACATCTTGTAAATCGGTGTTCTTAACGTAATATAAATTTTAATCTAATTCACTAAACTTAATACTAGTTTTATTTATCTCACTTACTTTCCTTTGGATTTTTTAGATTTTTTTCAGACTATTCTAATACGAAATCTAACGTTTAACAAAGTATTTCAGTCAATATGTTCATATTTTTCTTCCATAGTTTTTTTTTTTAAGTAAAGGAAACTGCTCAAGGGGAAAAAAAAGGAAACAATAATGAGAAAAAGCCCGCTACTCACTCCTCCTACAAAAGAGTCAAAAGGAGTGGTCGAAGGATAGGTAAGTTTCGGGAGGAGAGGTGTCCTGATACCCTCCTCTTGAAAGAGTTCAAGTCGTAGGCAGGAGGAAATACAAATGAAGGAAGATTGTTCCAGAGTTTACCGGTGTGAGGGATGAAAGAGTGAAAATGCTGGTTAAGTCGTGCGTAAGGGATTTGGACAGTAAAGGGATGAGCTTGAGTAGAAAGTCGTGTGCGGTGAGGTCGCGGGAGGAGGGGAAGCATGCAGTTAGCAAGTTCAGAAGAGCAGTCAGGGTGAAAAAATCGATAGAAGATAGAAAGAGAGGCAACATCGCGGCGGAATTTAAGAGGTAGAAGACTATCAGTAAGAGGAGGAGAGCTGATGAGACGAAGAGCCTTAGACTCCACTCTGTCCAACAGAGCTGTGTGAGAGGAGCCCCCCCCCACACGTGAGATGCATTGGTTTAGTAATAGGGTGGTGGGGGAATGGAATAGACTCAGCAATCACATAGTTAGTGCAGGGACGATAGCTTGTTTTAAGAGTAGACTGGAAAGCTACATGAACGAGGACGACAGGTGGCAGTGAGGTGTGGGTGCAGTAAGGTGACGAGGTACTGGATGCGTGCCTAGTACCGCCGGTATAACGAGGATCAAGCCTCTACCTGTAACCCCTGTAACTACACCTCACCCATCGTGAGTAGTGGGGGGGGATTCTGGAGCTGCCCTGTGTAGGCCACCCGGCCTCTTGCAGTTTCCCTATGTTCTTATGTTCATACTCCATACGAGGGTGGACAAGGCCCCTGTATATGGATAGCAACTGTGCGGGAGAGAAGAACTGGTGGAGACGATACGGAACTCCCAACCTCGAGGAAGCTGATTTAGTGAGAGAAGAGATGTGAAGTTTTCAGTTCTGATTTTGAGTTAAGGATAGACCGAGGATGTTTAGTGTTGAAGAAGGTGACAGCTGAGTATTGTTGAAGAATAAAGGATAGGTATTTGGAAGATTATGTCGAGTTGATAGGAGGAGAAATTGGGTTTTTGAGGCATTGCAGGACACAAGGTTCCTTTTACTCCAATCGGAAATGATAGCAAAGTCTTAGGTTAAGCGTTCTGCAGCTTTCAGTCTGGAGTCTTGTAATCCCTATTGAGAGGGTCTTCTGTTGAAAGAAGTTGAATAATGCAGAGTGGAGTCGTCAGCGTATGAGTGGATGACAGTTTGTTATGGAAAGAAGATCATTGATGAATAACAGGAAGAGAGTGGATGATAGGATAGAGCCCAGGGAGGGAGGCAAAGACACTTTCAATATCTTTTGAAAAGGCATCCAGTGTAACGTATAGAAGTCACTCCTTTCCTACAAGCCTGAATGTCATCTCTGCTTGTGCCTTTGTCGTCATATAGCCTCTAATGCACAATGGCAGGCTTTGCATGGCTGATCAGCACTTTGAACAGTGTCTAACCGGGAATGCGGCTGAAAGGTCGTGTTTCATATGCATTTGGAACACTGGATCTCTCTTAATTACATGCTGCATAAAATAACTACTTTTTCTTTACCTTGTAAGTAAACAATCATTCCATAAGTTTGATATAACATTTTAGAAAGGGTATGTTGATACCAGTAAAATAAAAAAAAAATATATATATTCAAATCACCCCTTTAAGTTGTCGTTTTTTATCACCACTTGCAACTCTGTGCGTGTGTTTCATGTTGCATGTTCAGGCTGGGTAATAGAAATTTTATTAGGGCAAAAAGAACGACAGAGGATGAGTCTTTTTTTTGGAAATAGCTGCGGTGAAGACATTTAGCTGATAAAGCAAAGATGATAATGGTTCAATAATGTGATTCACCCTATCTGTATTTTACTCGTTCAGTAACGAATTATTTATCAACCTTTAAACACGAAAACGAAATATAATAAATCTGACTTTACTTTAAAAAATACTGAGGCTGCGTAAAAAACAAAAACAAAAGGGTGTCATATTATAAACTTTTAGGGCCGCTGCTGAATGGGAGGTTAACGACGGTCCCATAGAGGGCAGGGGAGAGGAAATATAAAAGTACGGAATTTTAAATCTTACCCTTCCCAGCCTGACCACCCGAGGCTTGCAGGACCAGTGTGTAGTGACATGTCAGAATATATCGGACGTGTAGCATTAAGGTCGAACGTCCCTGATGATGTTAATGTTCTCTTCCGCGCGTATATATATGAAATTACATTTTTTTTACGACAAAGGAGACAGCACAAGGGCACAAAAAAAGGAAACAATAATAATAAAAAAAAAAAAAACGCTACTCGCATAACGTATTTCTCATATGACATTTCCTTCTTGTCAACTTTTTTATATATGAGCAGCAAGTTGCGAGTATTTGCCTTTTTTATATTGCTCTTGATACGTCTCCTCTTGAGGTAATGAAATATCGAAGAAAAAAAAGTTCCGGAAAGTAGCGTAAAAGGGAACGGAACGAGTGACAGCCCGACTTGTTGCATTACCTCGGCTGCCTAGAGCGTCCCTCCCATCATAGGGATTTGATTGTTTTTCTCACATTTGCCAGTTTTTAGTGACCGTCCTTCATGCCGCATAAGGTGACGATTCTCTCTCTCTCTCTCTCTCTCTCTCTCTCTCTCTCTCTCTCTCTCTCTCTCTCTCTCTCTCTCTCTCTCTCTCTCTCTCTCTCTCTCTCTCTCTCTCTCTCTCTCTCTCTCTATCTCTCTCTCTCTCCCCTCAACACACACACACACACACACACACACACACACACACACACAAACATAATAGGCCAACCGATATGATTAAATTTCCGTTTCGTCCTTTACAGAAAAGTTCATTTCTCTCGGAAACCTTCCCTTTCGCTCTAATTAATTTCCAGCACGTGCTTCCTCTTTGGTCCCTTTCTTTTATTCTCTAGGTACGCACGCCTTCAGTGGTATTCTCTCTCCTCCGTTGGGTATGAGATCAGAATCTTTGAAGGAGAAGTAAAAAAGGAAAAGTGAGGGAGACCGATAGTGTGTGTGTGTGTGTGTGTGTGTGTGTGTGTGTGTGTGTGTGTGTGTGTGTGTGTAGATATAGAGAGAGAGGGAGAGAATGTGAGGATGAGGTGGATGAGGGCCAGGAGTGAGGAGAGAGGAAAGGTAATATAAGGAATGCAAAAGAGAGAGGAGGGACTTGGAGTGGATGGAGAGAGAATAAGAACGAGAGTGTGAAGTAGAATATGGGAGTGACGTGAGAAAGGACAGAGGAATATTGGGAAGAGGAGAGCACAGAGAGAGGGAAGGGAGCAGAAGGGAAATAGGAACAGTCTCAAGGAAGGGTTTTGCGTCATCTCTTGCAACGCGACCCAGAAAGAAACCCCTCACACTTTGCCCGAGAAAACCGCGTCGACAGTAAGAGGAAAAGAATGTCATGAGTCTGGCTGGTAAGTCGGCAGGGATTTCAGTTAGTGTCATAAGGAAGATTTGGAAGTAAAGATGCTGGCGGCCAGGCTGTAGGCGATGGCGGTTGTGACGGTTACGACTATGTTTGTGCCTGTGGCTATCACGTGGAAAATCCCTGCGGTAAAGTTGATGATGGCAACGATGGTAAGCGATTATTGTGACGGTTATTATGGCAAAGGTGATAAGAGGGAATAGTTAGACGGTACTTTGGTTGTGGTTTAGGTGGCGGTGATGGTGAGTGTAGATGCAAGGGAAGGTTGTAGTGGTGGTGGTGGATGGTGGTATGTGTGGTTTCGATGGTTGGTATACTTGATGGGCGAGGATGGTCACTGGAACAAGAGGACTTCAAACACTGACTTCAGATCAATTCCGCTTAACGTATACATTCTGAGCGCCTCTTCGTGGTGGTGATAATGGTGAAGGCGATTGGTGGTGATGGTAGAGGTGGTAATATTGGTGGTGGTGTTGGGAACGATGTTAGTGTGGTGAGGGTGGGTGGTGCTAGTGGTGGCCGGTACTGCTGCGATGGTGGTGACGACGCAGAAGGCAATCAGGATGGCCGTTGTTGATTGTTAACCCGGTAGCTGCGGGGATCATGTTTCTTAAAGGTCCCTCTAAGCGAGAATAATGAGAAAAAATCATCACTCATGCAAACCATTTCATAGTATATATCAACGCATTTGTGATCAGTTTATGCATCATCTATTTTGGGGGGTTTGTATCGTGGCAAAAATTTCACCCATCGCTGGTATACGGTTAAAAGCCACAAATTTGGCCCCTCGCTGCTGCCGGGTTAAGGGGCTTGAAGTAATGTTGCTGGAGGCGATTGAAGAGAATGTGGGTGCTGGAGATGGTGGTGGTGGTGTTACGGGTGATGAGAAAGGTGAAATTGTTGAAGTGGTGGTTGTGAAAGTTCTTTTGGGGAGGATGGTGGTGGTCATCGTGTGGGGGGGAGGGGAGGGTTATCGTACTCATCGCATTTCATTTTCGTAGCTGCTGACCGATAACTATAACAACAAAGAACGAAACACATCAATATTCAACAGTTTTAGCACTAACTTTGATTTTCTCAGGTTACTTGTGTAGGTACGAGAGTTTGAGGCATAAAAATGATAGATACGATATGTGGTTAATACGATAATTTGGCAACGCTGGGTGTAGGAGAGGCGGCATCAACAGTACCCGGCGCATATAAAAAATACAACGGCAGCAAGAACAAAGTTTTCTCATGCATTGTACATGGCTGGGGCAAGCGTTCACCCTTCTACGAATCTGCGGGCTTGGTTTGGAATCCCGGGGGCAAGCGTTCACCCTTCTACGAATCTGCGGGCTTGGTTTGGAATCCCGGGGGCAAGCGTTCACCCTTCTACGAATCTGCGGGCTTGGTTTGGAATCCCGGGGGCAAGCGTTCACCCTTCTACGAATATGCGGGCTTGGTTTGGAATCCCGGGGGCAAGTATTCACCCTTCTACGAATCTGCGGGCTTGGTTTGGAATCCCGGGGGCAAGCGTTCACCCTTCTACGAATCTGCGGGCTTGGTTTGGAATCCCGGGGGCAAGTATTCACCCTTCTACGAATCTGCGGGCTTGGTTTGGAATCCCGGGGGCAAGCGTTCACCCTTCTACGAATCTGCGGGCTTGGTTTGGAATCCCGGGGGCAAGCGTTCACCCTTCTACGAATCTGCGGGAATGGTTTGGAATCCCGGGGGCAAGCGTTCACCCTTCTACGAATCTGCGGGCTTGGTTTGGAATCCCGGGGGCAAGTATTCACCCTTCTACGAATCTGCGGGCTTGGTTTGGAATCCCGGGGGCAAGCGTTCACCCTTCTACGAATCTGCGGGCTTGGTTTGGAATCCCGGGGGCAAGCGTTCACCCTTCTACGAATCTGCGGGCTTGGTTTGGAATCCCGGGGGCAAGCGTTCACCCTTCTACGAATCTGCGGGCTTGGTTTGGAATCCCGGGGGCAAGCGTTCACCCTTCTACGAATCTGCGGGAATGGTTTGGAATCCCGGGGGCAAGTATTCACCCTTCTACGAATCTGCGGGCTTGGTTTGGAATCCCGGGGGCAAGCGTTCACCCTTCTACGAATCTGCGGGCTTGGTTTGGAATCCCGGGGGCAAGCGTTCACCCTTCTACGAATCTGCGGGAATGGTTTGGAATCCCGGGGGCAAGTATTCACCCTTCTACGAATCTGCGGGAATGGTTTGGAATCCCGGGGGCAAGCGTTCACCCTTCTACGAATCTACGGGAATGGTTTGGAATCCCGGGGGCAAGAATTCACCCTTCTACGAATCTACGGGAATGGTTTGGAATCCTGGGGCCAGCTTTCACCCTTCTACGAATCTACGGGAATGGTTTGGAATCCCGGGGGCAAGTATTCACCCTTCTACGAATCTGCGGGCTTGGTTTGGAATCCCGGGGGCAAGCGTTCACCCTTCTACGAATCTGCGGGAATGGTTTGGAATCCCGGGGGCAAGTATTCACCCTTCTACGAATCTGCGGGAATGGTTTGGAATCCCGGGGGCAAGCGTTCACCCTTCTACGAATCTACGGGAATGGTTTGGAATCCCGGGGGCAAGCGTTCACCCTTCTACGAATCTGCGGGAATGGTTTTGAATCCCGGGGGCAAGCGTTCACCCTTCTACGAATCTGCGGGCATGGTTTGGAATCCCGGGGGCAAGCGTTCACCCTTCTACGAATCTACGGGCTTGGTTTGGAATCCCGGGGGCAAGCGTTCACCCTTCTACGAATCTACGGGCTTGGTTTGGAATCCCGGGGGCAAGCGTTCACCCTTCTACGAATCTGCGGGATTGGTTTGGAATCCCGGGGGCAAGCGTTCACCCTTCTACGAATCTGCGGGCTTGGTTTGGAATCCCGGGGGCAAGAGTGCACCCTTCTACGAATCTACGGGCTTGGTTTGGAATCCTGGGCAAGCGTTCACCCTTCTACGAATCTGGGAATGGTTTGGAATCCCGGGGCAAGCGTTCACCTTCTACGAATCTGCGGGAATGGTTTGGAATCCAGGGCATGCGTTCACCCTTCTACGAATCTGCGGGAATGGTTTGGAATCCCGGGGGCAAGCGTTCACCCTTCTACGAATCTACGGGCTTGGTTTGGAATCCCGGGGGCAAGCGTTCACCCTTCTACGAATCTACGGGCTTGGTTTGGAATCCCGGGGGCAAGCGTTCACCCTTCTACGAATCTACGGGCTTGGTTTGGAATCCCGGGGGCAAGCGTTCACCCTTCTACGAATCTGCGGGCTTGGTTTGGAATCCCGGGGGCAAGCGTTCACCCTTCTACGAATCTGCGGGCTTGGTTTGGAATCCCGGGGGCAAGTATTCACCCTTCTACGAATCTACGGGCTTGGTTTGGAATCCCGGGGGCAAGCGTTCACCCTTCTACGAATCTGCGGGCTTGGTTTGGAATCCCGGGGGCAAGCGTTCACCCTTCTACGAATCTGCGGGGTTGGTTTGGAATCCCGGGGGCAAGTATTCACCCTTCTACGAATCTACGGGCTTGGTTTGGAATCCCGGGGGCAAGCGTTCACCCTTCTACGAATCTGCGGGCTTGGTTTGGAATCCCGGGGGCAAGCGTTCACCCTTCTACGAATCTGCGGGCTTGGTTTGGAATCCCGGGGGCAAGCGTTCACCCTTCTACGAATCTACGGGCTTGGTTTGGAATCCCGGGGGCAAGCGTTCACCCTTCTACGAATCTACGGGCTTGGTTTGGAATCCCGGGGGCAAGCGTTCACCCTTCTACGAATCTGCGGGCTTGGTTTGGAATCCCGGGGGCAAGCGTTCACCCTTCTACGAATCTACGGGCTTGGTTTGGAATCCCGGTCTGGACGGTCTACGCGCAGCCCACCCTGCTGTTCATCCTTCCTTTCAGGCTTCTCGACAAATGGGTACCCGGGGAAACCTGTGCAAGGCAAACTGTGGTATCCAGGTAACAGTTTTTTACACTAAACGAGGCAGCTCAAAGGTAAAAGAACAAGGATAGAAATAAAGGTGATGTGAACCCAATGTCACGATTTTTCCTGATCTAATGATGCTTTTTGTCAAACTCCCTCCCTCCCTCCGAGTGAGCCTCCACGCAGTTATACCCTTCCAATTTTAAGCCACTCCTGGGAAGATCGATTTACTTGCCCTAGCTACGAATTACATGGGCGTCTCCTTGGTCTCCTCCACTCGGGGTTGTTTCGTGCAGTAACAACCCAATAAACAGAATCGATGTCCGGGAAGTGTGCCACGTGCCCATATTGCCGAAATTGGCGTTGACGCACAAGCTGGCAACAGGTCTCGATTTAATTTCATGGAATAGTAGCTGTTGTGGCCTTTGTGATTTCAGATTTTTGGGGTAACACTGAGGTACAGATGCTATGAAGGTTTACTGGATGAAATTATGAAGTCGGGTTATGTTTGTGGCGAGGAAACTGGATACCTTGAAAAAAAAAACGGATACCTTTGTTGCGTCGTGCAGAACAACAGCGAGTCGTCTCTAGAAGTCGAAAGGCGGATTAGTTTGGCCCACGGTGGTATGAACTCGCTCAACAAGAGTAGCCTATACGGCGTTATCGACACTTGAGCAGGTGGAGTATGATTCGAGTGAAGTCGCTTGTGTTCCCTGTGACATTAATGATGCAGACGAACTTTCAAATTCTAATCATAAGTAATACAGTTGTTAAATATCAAGAAATTTATTTCGTGGCTTGTTCAGGGAAAAATAATAATGTTTTAATTGAATATGCGAAAATATAAGGACATGGAAAAAAGTAAATAGTGACTTGGAGGCGAACACACGCTTTCGCAGAATCGATATCCCTGTCGGATACGGAAAAAAAAACTAACCACGTGACTTTTAATCTAGACGATCTTTTCATATTCTTGTCTGTCAAGCTTCCCACTCCTACTTACGTGATCTCCATATATTTTTATTTTATCTTTTATGTTTATAACGTTTTCGTTTGTCATCCTCCTTCACTTTCTTACCTTTTCCGATTCCAATCTTATATATTTTAATCATTCAGTTTGTATTTTAGTTTAATGAACGTTCTTATCGCGGTGGCTTGCATGTGAAGGTGATGCTTGATTGCGTGATTCCATTCCACCAACCTATTCAAAATCTGCATCCAAGGAATGAGTTTTCACATGTAGTACGTCACTTCAATGATGCTGACGAACTTAAAAATTCCAATCAGATAAGTAATACAACAGTTAGATATCAGGAAACTTATTTCGTGGGTAATTCATGGAAAAATAATAGTATTTTAACTGAATATGTGAAAATCATAAAATGTCGATTCCTACATAGTTATATTCGTTCGATAATGAGTTAGTTAATTTGTTCAACAATACTAAATTAGTTATTGGTTAAAACTACTGTAAAAGGTGTGCCGTACTCTGTTCACGTTATATGTCAATTGGTATGGTCCGGGAAAATGAGGAAAGATAAGAAAGGGAAGAAAAAATGTATCGATATGCAAGAGAAGTAAAAGGAAGAGAAATAGAGAGAAATAAAATGAAAGTGCGTATAAGGGTGCATAAAGAAGAAACCTGGAGAATAGAATAAAAAGGGAAGAGAAATCAAATAAACTAATGGAAAAAGAAAGTGTTAAGGAAAGGGTGGAGAATGGAAGGGTAGCGAAGGAAGGAAAGGGTCGGGAATGAAAGGGGAGGGGACAGGGAAGGAAAGGAAAAGAAGGATAGTGCTGGAAAAAATTCGGCTGGAAAAGAGTGGGATGGGAATGGCATAAAAAATTACGGGAAAAAAATAAAAGATGAGAACAGGAAAAAGAGAGGAAGCGAAGGAAAGGAAAGGGAAATTAAGGAAAGATAAAGGGAAGGAAAGTAAGGGAAGGAAGTAAAGGGAAAGGATGCAAAAATGAGAAAATTAAGAGAGATGATGATGATGATGATATGGTAGATATAGAGAGGAAGGAATAGGAATAGATGGGAAAAAGGGAAATGAAGGGAGTGAGAAGGTGAGAATGAATAGGATAATGAAGAAAAGGCAAAGGATGCAAATTTGAAGTTAAGGAAGAGGAAGAGCAGAGAGAAAAGGAGTGGGATTAGAGTGGAAGGGAAGGGAATGGAATGGAGTGAAAAAAAAAAAAGATAAAAAAAGAATAAGTAGGATAAGGACGTAGAGGGAAAGTAAGCAAATGGAGGAAGTGAGGGAGAAAAGGGAAAGGATGCAAATTGGAAGTTAAGGAAGAGGAAGAGCAGAGAAAAAAGGAAGGAGTGGGAATAGATTGGAAAGGAAGGGAAGGGAAGGGAGTGAGACCCCAAAAAAGATAAGAATAATAAGTAGGATAAGGACGTAGAGGGAAAGTAAGCAAATGGAGGAAGTGAGGGAGACAAGGGAAAGGATGCAAATTGGAAGTTAAGGAAGAGGAAGAGCAGAGAGAAAAGGAGTGGGAATAGATTGGAAAGGAAGGGAAGGGAAGGGAGTGAGACCAAAAAAATAAAGATAATAAGAAGGATAAGGACGTAGAGGGAAAGTAAGCAAAAGGAGGAAGTGAGTGAGAAGAAGTGTAGAGTCAGAAAGGGAGAGAAGGCGCTAGACGGAAGAGGAAGGGAAGTGAAGCGGGTGAGAGGGAGCGGATCCAGTGTGCCTGCCTCGCCTCGGTGGGCCTTAATTTGCATGTCACCGCCGGGAGGGTCGTTGGGACAAGGCAGGTGTGACTGACGAGAAGGTGGCGGGTGTAGAGCGAGTCAGACATGGGGAGGGAGTGAGGAATGCTGCTGGCGGGAAGGTGACAGTGAGAAAGTAGTTTTGTTTAGTTATCAAGGGTAAAAGTTATTGATGCTTACTGAAAATCTACATCAGCATCCACTCCCACTCGAAATTGACCTCTCTTCTGGTCTTTTTCTTTTTTTTTCTTTTGTTGGAGCAGCGTCTAGCGGGATTCTATGTTGCTGTTTTTGTTTTTTTGCCCTTCAGCTGGTTCCTTCACTGTAAAAAAAAGCTTACCCACAAGAAGAAAGGCTACAGGGGATTTATTGGGAATGTGAGGAACAGAATAACACGCTTTCCTGAAAATAGTGGTTTTGTTTCCTCGCAAGTTGAAACTTTCCTTTTAGTACTCGGGGAATGCAATTGTCATGTGTGCTTGCTTTCTCTTATGTGTTCGGATAAGATAATTTCGTTTAGTTCAAACAACATATTTACTGCTGTTGCGGGAAATTGGAATCCATCGGTGTGATTTGAGCGAACAAGCACCAATACAGCAATACTCCGCTCCACTAATGTGACCTTCAGTGATGGTGATGCGCCGTTATTACTGCCGTTCATTACTGTGTGTGTGTGTGTGTGTGTGTGTGTGGGGGTGGGGGTGGGTGTGTGGGTGGGTGGGTGTGTGGGTGTGTGTGTGTGTGTGTGGGTGTGTGTGTGTGTGGGTGAGTGGGTGGGTGGGTGAGTGTGTGTGTGTGTGTGTGTGTGTGTGTGTGTCATTATAATTAGGGCATTAAGGAATGGTAATCCATAATATCAAAATAAAGATAAAATATATACGATTTGCATCTTGTGTATCCTTAGTTGCTAATATTTTCAGTGGCAATGCTTCTTCCCCTCCACCGATCATTTAAGGAAACAAAGTGAACATCTCAAATCGTAGCCGATAACCGAAGAAGCGCTTTTCAAATTCAGAAAATGTTTTCTTCATTTAGTTACTGTGTATATATTTTAAGCTATTTTATACAAGACTATGCGCCTCCGTTGATCAGTGGTTGGTGTGCCTAGCTACAAATCCGCGGGCCCTGGTTGAATCCCGGCCCGGGCAGTCGGCGTGCAGGTCACACAGCTGTTCCTCCTCCTTTTTGGACTGGCTGATAAATGGGTACCAGGGGAAGGTATACTGTGGCGAGCCCGGACTACACACTAGCCCGTGTCTGGCGGAAAATGGGTCCTTGCCCACCACACACTGTAAGGGCCAATACGACGGAAATGACCACTTCTGCCACACGCAGCTATGACTTATGTCTCAAGTTTACTACCTCTTTTTTGGTTTAAATAGTTCCACCTAAATGTGGTTTCGTAATTGGTCTTTTGACACCGAACGAGATCGCCACAGATTGAGAGATCGTCAAGCTCGAGCTGTCCTTTGCAGCGACGGCCTTTTTAATTGCTCGCCGCGCGTCGTAATCTGCAAATTAGGCGTGATTGCTGATTGGCCGGATATGGCCGCTGTGAGTGGAGTTTGATTTCGTATTTTATGATTGCAGTTCGGCCGAGTGATGGTACGTGTGGATTTCCGTTATTTATTATTGTAGTTCAATATTCGAATATATACGAGTTGTGGCTAACATTGGTTTCAGGTTCTTTGTCAAATGGAAAATGATAAAAGTAAAGTTAGTCATCATATTTTTCGTTTTAGAATGGACATTTCTTTTGTGTATGTGGTATGTTTCCGAGCGAAATATATAATGCTGTTAACATATGTGTGGTGGACCGTTTACCAGCCAAGTGTGTGGTGCATGGAAAAGGCTCATATGTTTTGACACACGAGAAGAACCCAAGATAACAAGAGGAACTTCCTGGTCTTACTCAACAACTGACCACATCCCCATCATTAATCAAACTGTCGCAAAATCCGTCGAAAACAATAAATCACTGTAGATAATGAGGGAGCATTTTACCAGGAACCTCAGCAAAAATGAACGCACTCAGGTGGCAGGGTTCGAGGCGCGAAAGATAAAGTTGTTGAAAAGATTTACACAAGAAAACATCGGAACAATCAGTAATTTAAACGGGAACAAAGAAAAAAATCAAATGAGAAAGACGTTATGGAGGGTGACAAAATAACTTCAAAATTATTACCGGCTTGCGTAGAGGTATTTAAAAAGATTGAATAGGACGACACGGGAATCAAACACAACGGTGAGTACCTTAACATATATAGGTTCACAGATGGCATCGAAGTATCAATGAGCCTGAGGGAAACTTACAGGGAAAGATCGAGAGAGAGAGAGAGAGAGAGAGAGAGAGAGAGAGAGAGAGAGAGAGAGAGAGAGAGAGAGAGAGAGAGAGAGAGAGAGAGAGAGAGAGAGAGAGAGAGAGAGAGAGAGAGAGAGAGAGAGAGAGAGAGAGAGAGAGAGAGAGAGAGAGAGAGAGAGAGAGAGAGAGAGAGAGAGAGACAGAGACAGACTAATGGCTCAAGGGTGGCATTGTAGTGGGGGAGCACAGTTACTCAGGATACCCAGAGAGTGCCTTTATTGCTTGGTCGAAGTTGTCTATTGTGGCTCTACTGTATCACTGCAGCACGGAAGCCTGTATATATTTATTTATATGTCGATGCCTTTCTCTCTGATTATATGGTCAATACTGTATTCTTAGAAATAATAAGCAAAAAACGATTAAAGCTACCGTCTTGAAAGAAGTTTTCTCTGCCTCATCATTCTTTGCAAATGTCATAAGAGAAAAAAATCGAGAGATGCGGAAAGTGAGAAATGGAAGAAACGAAAACTTGAGAACGTCGGAACAGAGTGACGGAAATCGTCACGTTTGAGCAGTTTGCTGATATGTATCTCAGGGAAGCCCGCTTGGCCTAATCTTACATTCCAGCGCCTCGGGGAAACTTGTGTGATTGAATTTCCCGCAAACTCGCCGAGCCTCGATCCACCCTCGGCTGCGGCGCCCCGCCGGCCGCCACCGCCTCCTCCACACCGAACAGCTGGGCGGCGGCAATAATGGCGCTGCCGAAGGGAAGATCAGAATCATTATTTTTAGCATCGGGAAACACACGAACTGCAGGCAGGCGGGAAGATAAAGACTCCTTTTCCTCCTCCTCCTCCTCCTCTTCATCCACCTCCTCATCCTCCCATTCCCTCCCGCGTGATTTAGGAGCCCCGGTGGAAATCACGACCTAGAGAGAGAGAGAGAGAGAGAGAGAGAGAGAGAGAGAGAGAGTGAGAGTGAGAGTGAGAGTGAGAGTGAGAGTGAGAGAGTGAGAGTGAGAGTGTGTGAGAGTGAGAGTGTGTGAGAGTGTGTGTGTGAGAGTGTGTGTGTGAGAGTGTGTGTGTGTGAGTGTGTGTGTGTGAGTGTGTGTGTGTGTGTGTGTGTGTGTGTGTGTGTGTGTGTAATTCACTATGGTCTGATCACTGGATTAAGTCGCGATCGCCAGCCAGTACCCTCGAATGATCTTGGAGTTATTTTTTTTCCACTTGCGGCGCCGTTAGTCTTTCTTGGTGGAGCCTGATGGTCGGCCCCAGCCCATTGTAGCGCAGGCAAATGTTTATAGTGCCGCCATCTTCCTTGGCTCATGCTGCCCCACCCCCGGCGCCTACTAGAATAGCCCGTATTGCGCGGGGGTCACTGGCGCTTGCGCTTCCTCAGTGAAAGCCTCCAGGTGAACACGCGCGCCGTCAACACTCAGCCCTTTAATTGTGGCTCATCATTATGCCAGCCGTCCAGCGATCACTTGTGGGTCACTGCCAGGCGTGACGTCACGTTACAAGCCTAAAGGGGAGGTGCGCTTGACAGGCTCGGTGTACGTGTGGGTGGCTCGTGCTCGTGCCAGGATTAATTTATCGTCATTCCGGACCGGTGACGATATTTAAATTCGAGGAACTATTTTACGGAGTTATTTAATGCTGTACTTTGCGTGCGTGCGTGCGTGCGTTTACTGAGTAGTTAAATGAATATGAAGCATGCGAGAGAGAGAGAGAGAGAGAGAGAGAGAGAGAGAGAGAGAGAGAGAGAGAGAGAGAGAGAGAGAGAGAGAGAGAGAGAGAGAGAGAGAGAGAGAGCGCTATTAACACAGCAGTGGCATATATAAAAGAGTAAGCTTTATTTCTCTTGACATCTTTTATTTGTTCCCCGTTCTGTCCTCCCTTCCGTTCCTCTTCCTTTTCCTCTGCTCCTCTTCCCTCCCTTCCGCTCCTCTCCCTCCCCTACATCTCTCTTTCCTTCCCCTCCATTTCCCTTTCCTTTACTTTCATTTCCGCCACCTAGAGCCACCAGCGAGCATATTTTCATGGTATACAAACTAATTTATCAAAAACAGTAATAAGTTAATGGCAGTGCGGCTCCATCATTAGGTCATGGATGCCGGATTAAAGGAATTTCACGCCGTCACACCTCGCGGCCGCTCCTCGTTATAAATGCGCCGGCAAAACACGGTTGTTAGTGCCGGTCGTTAGGCTTCTCGCGCGTCACACCTGCCGCCAAACTGGGCCGCCGGGAGGTAAACATGTGGGCGCAGGAAGGTGAATGTGGGTGGTAGTGACGGAGGTGTTATTGGTGGCGGTGGTAATTAAAATTGTCATCTCTATTAGTGTTGGTAGTAATTGATTTTTTGTTATTATTATCATTATTATCGTTATTATTAGTAGTAGTAGGAGCAGTAGTAGTAGTAGTAGTAGTGATAGATTTAGTAGTAAGAGTAGTATTAGTGGTAGACGTAGTAGCAGTAGTAGTGGTGGTAGTAATAGTTGTAGCAGCAGCAGCAGCAGTAGTTGTAGTAGTAATATAGTAGTAGTAGTAGTAGTAGTGGTTGTAATGGTAATTTTTGTTGTAGTATTACTCGTTACTATAGTACTGACAACACTCAACATTCTTAATCTGTTTATTTTTACATGTATTCACACCTATTCATATAATCATCCATTTGTCTATTCAGCCATCAAGTCCCAAACTTTCAGAACTCAGCCACGAGTGTGTTAATTCCACCGTCCGCTTCTTTATTCCATTAATTCAGGCGCTACACTTTCCATCTTCATTATTATTTCACGATCGAATTACGCTTGTTATGTGCCCGATGCTCTCTCTCTCTCTCTCTCTCTCTCTCTCTCTCTCTCTTTTTTCCAGAGCAGAGGTAGCTGATGCCTCTAGTTCTCAATCATTGGAAACACTTTTAAGATGTTCAATAGGAAACGTGAAATTATATAAAAAAATATCGTTAGCTTAGATAGTGAATCCATGGTCAGTTTATATTTTTTGTGCATGCTTTTCTGGCACGGAGTTTTGACGAACCAATTTAGATCAAAGCGGTGCAGACGGAACGAAATAATAAACGTATAACATTTCTTAGTATTTATATTAGTATTCTTAAAGATTTGAGAGTTTCTATTTGCATTTCATGACTTAACGTTTGTAGTCATTCCATGCCGGGTCGTGTGATTTTCGCACGGCAGATAAACACGGGAGAAGGGAGTAGGATTTAGGTGCTCGAGAGAGGTCAGGGAATTTAGAAGGGTCATGTGTAGTGTTGGTTAAACAGCAAAGAATTTACTTTACTAAAAGTGCGCAAATTTGTGTTTGTTACACACACCGTGGTGGCAAATAAACGTGTCTAGAAGCTCAAAAGCCTTCAAAATTCAAGCGGTCAAGGACACAAGAATTCGATGTAATTCACTCGTCTGAAGCAGATTGCTGGGTTGGACAGCAGCGAATGGTAATTTATCTTAACGCGATCCAGGTGCTTCTTGAAGCTCACTAACGTAGATTTCTATATTTCTTACTATGGATATTCTCGTCGACTTGAAATCTAGTATAGCGACAATGAAAGGAACAGTAACTGTTCTGATGAATACTTGACATGAATGGTGAAATGAAAGTGCTTCGGAAATGGTAACGAAGATTTTGGAAGAGAAGCCACAACTACAATCATTAAAGATTAAACGAGCTCACCAGGTAGGGCCAGTTGTTGCCTCCCGTCCTCGAACGATTGTACGCTTCGATAGATTCGGACTGTGAAGCAGTGAACGGAAGTCCAGGAAAGCTAAGGGCAGGAATATCCTTTAGTAAAGATCCTGGTGCAACATCTCAAGAAATAAGAATACTCAGTTCTACGTGTTGAAGCAAACATATTAAAATGATAATTAAAGAGAGGCCTGAGCAACGATCGTCAACAGCTGCTGCGGCCCGTGGCTCCACCGCCAGTAGTGGTGGAAGTTTGGTTCGCAGTATTGACGGCGACGAGACGGTGAGGTGTGTCCAGATCCTGCAGTCGTCCGATGGAGCCGCTGCTGCGTTCAGGGGGAACTGCGGACGCTGGCAATGTGGCAGATCCTGGTGCTTGTTGGGAAACATTATCACGTTAGTTCTGCTGCCTCTGATGGTGTCACTGCTGTCCTGACTTATGACGCTGACGGTGCTGGCATCAAGCTGTGGTGCAGCAGGGTGAGTTCACCTCATTAATCCTCAATAGAATGTCTAGGTGTGGAAATAACTGTTAGGAGCAAGAAGTTATTGTGTTAAATATATATAGGTCCCAAAATAAAAACATTGGACATTTTTTAAATGCAATGATTGAAATTCCCTCTGCAGCCCATGGCAAAAAATAAACATTTACATTTTTTGGAATTTCAATTTGGATTTGCTGGAGTGCCAGGATAGTCACACACACACACACACACACACACACACACACACACACACACACACACACTAAAATTATTCATAAAACAATACTAGGGAACATGAATTCAACCTAAATAATAACGATTAACCTACATGTAAAGACAACTCATCACATCACAAATATTAATATAATCAGAAAATCTGCAGTTATGGATTTGCTCGGGCAACAAAAGTATTCTCAGAAGTATGTGGTCGTCTGTGCAGTAATACTTTCACCCTTATGCTTCACCATTGTCTGTGAAGTATTGCTTTCCCTTTTGCTTCGTCAGTATTCTGAAAGCATGAAACGAATTCGCCGCTGCTTTCATCTCACGTTTTTTTGTGACGGCGACGAAAGAGCTCAAGTTGCGGTCGCTGCCGGGAGGGAGAAGGGGAGGGAGATGACGGGAGGCGTGCCTTTGTGTGTGTGTGTGTGTGTGTGTGTGCGTGTGCGTGTGCGTGTGTGTGTGTGTGTGTGTGTGTGTGTGTGTGTGTGTGTGTGTGTGTGTGTGTGTGTTGAATAATTTGTACCGTTAGGTTGTGAGCATATGCAAAGAGAGAGAGAGAGAGAGAGAGAGAGAGAGAGAGAGAGAGAGAGAGAGAGAGAGAGAGAGAGAGAGAGAGAGAGAGAGAGAGAGAGAGAGAGAGAGAGAGAGAGAGAGAGAGAGAGAGAGAGAGAGAGAGAGAGAGATTTCTGAAAAAAGACGAGTATAACATTAATTTTAATATGTATCAGCATTCAGCAATAATTCCAACTTTAAATCTCAAGGCCCGTACACCTGATATTAAGCCTGAAGGAGAGATTGTTGAAAATGAGAATCAAGAGTAAACAGTAGCAGGTTATTTATAGTACATATAGTTTGTAAAAGAGCCGCCAAGACGTGCAGGTTTTGTTTCATTCCCGCCTGCAGTGTTTCAACGCGCGTCTGTAGCAAGGGATGAACGCAACTAAAAGTCCAGGAACAGCAGAACCGTAAAGGGCCAAATGAAAAGGAGAACTTGAAAAAGAACCCGATGTACATTATTAACCTTCACGAAAAGTACATTTACATAGTTGGGAAAGGTTCTGGAAAAAATGTAATCGAATAACTTGTTTTATTTGTCTATGCTTGCTTATGCTTGCATGTTTTCTACATCTTCTATCCAACACAATATACTTTAATAGGATACCTAATTTCATGCTCGAATTTGTGAAATTAGTTTCTTTTGTAGTGTTTCCTAACCGGTTAGAATATTTGACTAATGAAACTACGGTTTCTGTCATTGTCTTTTGAATTTTTTTTTTTCGTTTGTGTGAAAATGATCCTTACCTGGCGCCAAAATTAATGTGATGCGTTGATGATATTTAGACTATCATGTGTTTGTGTGTGTATGGGCGTGGGATGTGGGTTAGTTGGGGTGTGAGGGTCGAAGGGGGGGGGGTGCATGGTGGGTGGATGGGGGAGTGTTGGTGTGCATATTTTTTGTCACGATGGACCTCTGCTTGGAGTTAATAAAAGCAAGTCATGCGGAGGGGGGCTCTTGGTGACATTTTATTTCACAAAGGAAGCTCGGTGTGGATTCTGTACAAAGAAGTACGAAGTACAAAGAAGGAAGTTATTCCTATCAGAAGCTAAAACTTCCATTTTGGTGTATTTTAACAACGAGTGATGCGAAACGTGAAACCGATGAAAGTTGGAGCATTATAAACTTTCCCTTCCCCTAAAAAGTTACTCCATTGATTTCAAAATTAAATATGCAAGTCAGGCTTTATCGATAAAATGAAACTTTTCTCGTTGAGAAGTACAGCCTCCACTCTGCGTTATACAAACAATTCAGCGCTCCCAGGGCTGGCGAGGGAATAATAGTATACAACAATACGCCGGTCCTCTGAGAGTAGGAAGTTTCTTACCTTAATTTTCATCAACAAATACATATATAATATTTAAAAGGTAAAAAGCAGTATTTTTTTATTGTGATAACAGGCTGCAGCGATGTGTCACAAAGCTGAATATGCTTCCATACCACAAACACACTGAATTTAAGGTCATCACCACCACCGAAGTAGTTCCACATGCACCGCCTACACTTCCCATCTATTCTGAGTAGTCTCTTATGTCTGTTATGCAATGCGCCGGTAGGCCTTCATAGTAGGGCCTGATGGTCGGCCCCAGCCCGTTGTGGCGCAGGCAAGTGTTTATAGTGGCGCCATCTTTACTTTTCAGCATTTTCCATTTTAGACCCATAGTGGCATAATATAGATTGTTGGGGGGGGGGGGGGTGTTGGAGGGTCATGCGACGCCGATCTAGCACAGTTTTTGTGCTATTAACACTTATTTAATATTTTCTCGGTGAAAGGCTTAATGCAGATTTTTTTTCAATAGGTCCGACTCAGCAGTGAAGTCAGTTTGGGCGGGGCCCGCTCGGGGAGTTCTCTGGCCACAGCGCAGAAATCTTCTTTAATTTATACAAAATATAGGATACGCTATTAAGTAGTACGCAGATGACATAAAAGGAAGAGTGATGTATTTGAGGTGATGCAACAGCGCTCTGAAGAGGTTCTGGCCCATCCCAAACTGACCATATTTTGTGTCGGATTATAGCAATACTACACATTTTTAATAATGCTAATTATATTATTTAATTGCATTTATTATTATTATGCACTCCTTGGTAGCTCTGAGTCCCACGTCTGAAGGTATCCTACAGTACGACAGGGTCCTCAAGTGTGTTGAGCCATTGAACCGTTTTGAGACTGCCACTGCATGCATGCTCCTGATCACATGCCAGGTCATTCAGCCTCTCGATATGGAACATAATATTGTTGCATAGTTAGATATATAGATATAGATGCACACACACACACACACACACACACACACACAACATAGATTTTAATCCGGAGGTGCGTAGAGAGAAACGTATTTGGGGGAGGGCGTAGGTTAACCTGAGTTTATTTAGACACTGGCCCGGCCAGTTTATTGACTTTTCACACACACACACAAACAGAGGGACCACAGAGGAGAAAAGAAACAGAGACAAGGGTAACATTAACAGATATAGTAAAAAATAATGATTAAATAAACATAGTTTGGTGGTCCTCATCGTTAGCCACGAGCGTGTTTGTATATATTGTTTCTCATGTCTGAAGAAGGACATGTTGACATAAAGCACTCATTGTTATAAGTGATCGATTATTTAACAGGCCATTGTAGCCTTACCGACATATGTGGTAAACATTTATTTTTTCCTTAGGACTGGATCACAAGCATCCCAGCCGCTGCGCAGCGACGAGTGGAGGCAGAGCTGTCTCGACCTGAAGGCTGGAACCTCGAAACAGGCGCTTCGTGATAACGCCGCTGCTCGACCTGCTCTCCATGATAAGTTGTCTTGGAATGGTGAGAGCGAAGAGTCAAGCCGACCTGATGTGCCTCTACTTCCGTTGTTCCGGCTTGGTCTTCATTTAAGGTGAGATTTAGATCCTTAAAACCGTTATGTGTAGTGAAGAGAGAGATGTAGGATGTTTTGTTAGCTAAAAGATTATCTACAAACAACTTTCGATAATTCACAATCAAGCGATAATGCAGTTATTATAATATAGTTCTGAAGCAAGCAGAATGTTGATAGACGACACGCCAACAACGCATTGGTGCCCCGATGTATACGATGTGAGGCAATTCCCATTACTTTTATTATTAGCCCAAGTAGGTTTGTTGGTGTACCCGTGTGTATACAGTAATAACGAAGCGAATTACGGTGTGCAGTGAAAGCGATGTGTAATTCACCACGGCCTGATCGCGAGTTGGACGTGTGTGTGTGTAAGGGGGGAGGGGGGGTCAGCAATGCAGTGCCTGGGAGGGGATGGGAAATGTACTAGAGGGAACTATCAGGGATTTATCTGCTGTGATCGTGCGCCAATAAACGTTGATATAGCTCAGCGGATAGGACAGGGTCGCACTAAAACAAGACCCTCTCCTGCCCTACTGTTTCCCTATTTATTGCTCAGCTTCTCATATTCAGATAATTCATTCACTTACTCTCTTCTGTTCCTTTCTTATTCGCCCAGTCGTCGCCTTTCCAGTTACCCTCGTCCTCTTCTACATCTTTCGTATCTTTCTCCTCCAGTTCTTCCCTTTGCTCTTTCTTCTCATCATCCTGTAAATCCTCTTCCCCATCTTTCTTTTGTGATTCATTCATCCCTGGATCCCCTTTTGCCTCGCCCTTCACATAAGTCTTCAAAGTACCCAGCAGGCTCTGCAATACGGTTCTGAGTGTGCCAAGGTGCTCAAAGATAATGGTTTGGGGACCGTTTTTTTTTTTGTTACTTAAAAATTGTTTGTAAAGTAGCTTCTATAGACTCTAGACCTATCACTCTGGAATGAAACGACTTGACTAAGCAGCAAACTCTACTAATAATAAGGTTGCAGTTACAAAACTAGTCGTTGAACTAATATATCCAAACATATTTAGTTTTGGGGTAATAAAATAATAAACGAGTAAGTGTCACTTTTATAATGCATAGAAGTTTATTTAATGGCAAATAAATAAATCCTGCTTTAGCACAAAAGCTATAATACTTTTGCTTTTATAATGTTTTCCTTTTCTTCAACAGAGCTCATGAAGTTTGCCTAACTGGTAGATTTACTAACACATGCCAGGATATCTCTATTTATGGGTTTTAACCCACAACTTAAGAGGGGTGGACACTTAGCGATGGCCGCAGCGCACATCTGAAATAAGTAACAGTGGAACCAAAATTGCGATCAATCCCTCTTTAATCAATTAGAGCATATATAGTAAATCTCTTTTTGTATACTGTAAAGTTCTTTATTTTAAATAAACTTTATGGAACATCTCTAGTTTTAATCAAATATGCTTCCACTTTTTCTCCGGAGCCTCTTTTAGGTATTATGGACTTAGTATATGCGGCAATAACGGAATCACTTGCTGACTGCAATTCATTTAACTTTCATAATCTAGTCAAACCAAAAAAAATCATACTAAACTTTACCAATTACTATCTACATGTTATCACTGTACACTATATTAATAATAAGCTTTCCGTTGCTCTTTTGTGAGTAACGACAAACATTCAACGTACCTCCTCTTTCCCTGCCGTCCAGTTATCATTCAGCTGAATATCAACAAATTCCTGTCTTGTGCGGTCTTCCTTCCAGCTTGGCTCCCCACACCTTCCCTGTAACAATGGACATTAGTTAGTAAAGATGTAATAACAAGGAGAGTGGGGCTGTGGAATAGGTGAAGCATGATACTAAGATGGTGTTGACACAAGGATGAATGAGGATGTGAGTGAGACATATAGTATGGCCGTGACAGGAGAGGGGGGAGGGGCTCAATGAGTGAAGCGTGACACTTAAATGGCTTGATCATGTAATGAGAATGATACTGTTGAGAAAGTGTATGAAAGTAGGACTGGGAGAAAGTTTTTATATGGCAGATATCAGTGGGACATTGAAAGAGTACTTGAGTGAGTTAGCTGTCAAGGGTGTGCAGAGGCAATGTTTGAACAAGGAAAGTTAGTCTCTTTTACGGTGTCGTATTTCGATGTTCAGCTGTTTAGTCAAGTTCTCATGAAGGGAAGGAGCTTGCGTGTGCGTGCGTGCGTTCACTTTTGAGGGGTTGCACTCGTTGTGTCTGTGTGCATTGTCGTTACGGTATTATGTTTATTCAGGTATCCTTCGGGGTGGGGGTGGGGGTGGGGGTCGTTTCCTGTTCCTTGCATTAAACTACAAGGAGGTAAACGGGGATTAATTTGTTATGCTCTGCAGAGGATGTTACACTCTTGCTGCCTCTTGAGTATTTACGAGGAGGGCGATGATGTTATCGTTACTCTCCGTCTGTCTGTCTAACCGTTAGCAAAGTGTTACCAAACTTTTTTGTGGTTGGCGTAGTTACCCAATAAACATGAGGACATCTTTAGGTGAATCTCTCAAACTGATCAACTTTTGAGAATACTGAGAAAATCTAACGGAATGATGGCTGAAAGATAAAGGAATAGCTATTTGCATGACTTTCGACGACCATATGAAGAAGAAAAAGAAAAAAAAAAGGTTTTGCTGTGCTTATAGACGAAATGCAATTTATTTTGGTGGTGGTATCAGTCCACTGGAAGTTTTGTCATTAGTAATTAAAGTATTCCCAGAGATAAATTTTCTCTTCATATAATTGCTATCATTTTTCCCTTAAGCCCGTCCGCTGCGATTGGCACGGATTTGTCTTTCACTGGTAGCCTGGTAACATATAT
>NC_066553.1:6375566-6435566 GCF_024679095.1 Eriocheir sinensis
TATGCAGGTAATAGTTATCGATTCAATCTCACGGAGGAATCGCCGTTTTACCACTGTTACATATTCCAGCGATATCCCATGAGTCTGCGCAAGCGTATTACCACAGGCATCAATCCGCCTCTTAAGTCTCCAATTGTCCATGTCACACAGCTATAGAGACAGGGAGAACAAGCGACTTGAAGATCTAGATGTTCGTCTTTCTGAAGAGGTATCGACAACGCAATATATCCGCAATGAGCTAGTTCTTAATTAAGCCTTCTTGACGAGACGTACCAGGGTAAGTGAAATTTTCCAAGATATTAATGGCCTTGCCCCACGCTTGAACACTGTGCTGTTATATGATGATGATAAAATGATGGTTAATATAGGTATGTTTGTGAAAATAATAATGATTAGGTGAAGATGGCAATTGATAGGATGAGAGGATGATACTGATGCAAGTTAGAATGAAGATATAATTCAGAAAATAGAAATTGCGCAACCGGCCTCTTGCAGACTCCTTATGTTCTTACTATATAGATAAGTGTGACAGCGACAATACAAGATCAGTGACAAAGTATAAGCAAACATGAATAGGTGAAAGAAACTTAAAAATAAAACACTTCCTTGTCGTAACATTTAGTTCACTCTACATGAACTTTCCCCCTTCACCTCCGCAGGGCAGGGAGCCAAAGAAGCTACGGGTTGGTGCTGGCAGGTCAACACACAAATCCTCTATCAGACAGGCTAAGGCCATCGTTTAGAGAGGAAGGGAGGGGGAGAAGGTGGTTGGAAGTGGAGGGCGGAGAGAAGAGGGAGAGAGAGTTATATATGTTTGCGAGAAAGGACCCGAAAAGTAGAGGGTAAGGAGGGAGAATGAGTAAAGGAGACGCCGAACCAGAGATCCCAGAGGAAATTTCTAAAGAGCTTATCGTCTAGGGAAGTGTGTGCAGGCGTGTGCGGGTGTGTGTGTGTGTGTGTGTGTGTGTGTGTGTGTGTGTGTGTGTGTGTGTGTGTGTGTGTGTGTGTGTGTGTGTGTGTGTGTGTGTGTGTGTGTGTGTGTGTGTGTGTGTGTGTGTGTGTGTGTGTGTGTGTGTGTGTGTGTGTGTGTGTGTGTGTGTGTGTGTGTGTGTGTGTGTGCCGGTGTGTGTGTGTGTGTGTGTGTGTGTGTGTGTGTGTGTGTGTGTGTGTGTGTGTGTGTGTGTGTGTGTGTGTGTGTGTGTGTGTGTGTGTGTGTGTGTGTGTGTGTGTGTGTGTAATTCCAGGAACTTCAACTGTCTGTACATAAGCTCATACAGGTCCCCGTCCATCCACTGTCAGACCTTTCCCCGAGAGAGGCGGAGAGACGGAAAAGGGGGCCAGTTTCCCTCACTCCTCCATCACGGAGCAGGAATAGAAGACAGGAGGGAGGGAACAGCGGACGCGGGAGTCTGACAGGGAAGCAAATTAAAAGAGGCAGGAGATGGGAGCGGAAATCGAGGGAAAGAAAGGGAGTGGAGCGGGACCAGACGAGGAAGGGTGTGTGGAGGAGACGAGAGCGAGAGGTGGATGGTTGGCGTTATGGTGTTGGTAGGAGGAGGAAGAGGAGGAGGTTGCTATAGTTCATTCACTGGGTTGTCACTTTCATAATCTGAGAACTAATTACCAAGCGACGGGAGGTACACAGCTCTTAGTAGGAGGAAGAGGGGGAGGTGGGACAGGAGGAGGAGGAGGTTGCTATAGTTCATTTACTGGGTCGTCACTTTCATAATTTGAGAACTAATTACCAAGCTCTTAGTTAATATAGGGTTGCAAATAGGTCGTGAGGTCAAACCTTAACCTAGTAGCTGCAGGGATCATGTTTCTCAACCCGGTAGCAGCGACGGGCCAAATTTGTGGCTTTACCGTGTAGCAGCGACGGGCCAAATTTGTGCCATGATATAAACCCCCCAAAATAGATGATACATAATCTGATCACAAATACTTTAATATATATTATGAAATGGTTTGTGTGAGGGGTGATTTTTTCTCATTTTTCTCGCTTGGAGGGACCATTAAGAAACATGATCCCCCTACGCGTTAAATCAAGAGCAAAATCGAACCCTTGTCTGTGCAGTTGATTTTCTTTTATTAGAACAGAAATTCTCAAAAGGAAGACTTACAAAGGAAAGTGCTGAGTTTTCTCCTTCCTTACAGATCACTAAGGAAGTGCCACATATCCCGCAGCATGACAGGAGGGACCAAGGCGAACAGTGGCTCCGAGACGCTGGAGAGCACAGTCGGAGGAAAAGACGCACCGTTAACAGAAAGATAGAGTGTCCGTTGTCCTGTTCTGAAGCTTGTTGAGCTGTGTGGTCACTCGGCTCAGGATGTCATTCACCAGAGTACATGAATTAATACGAAAACACTCTCAAACATTCTCCTTGGAACATTTATTACATCAACGCTGCTTTATTTAGTAAAATGACAAATAATACAGCAATAGACATCAACTACATTTGCAAGTTGTATTACCAAAAAGAAATACCAGGCAATGTGAATAAATTTTTCAGCTCCATTTACAAGTAATTTTTCTGAATACATTTTCTCAATTTTATATTTCCCTCTTTCCCGCCATCACAGTCTCCCATTTGATCCTCCCTTGCAACGCACACGCCGCCCCGCCCTTCGTCTCGCTCTTTCCCGGTCGTCAGGACTACAATAATGACATTTTCCTCCTTCGCCTCGACACAAACACCCAAGGAACATGCAGGCACTCACTCCTCGCCCTTGTCTAACGAAGGACAAAAGGACTTATAGCTTTGTTGTTGGTAATGAAGGTGGCGGTGGTGGTGGGGTGGCGGTGGTGATCATGGTAAAAAGGGAAGGTTGGCAGACATATGAGAAAACCTGTCTGTCTGTCTGTCTGTGTATGTGTCTGTCTGTCTGTCTGTGTATGTGTCTGTCTGTCTGTCTGTGTATGTGTCTGTCTGTGTCTGTCTGTGTATGTGTCTGTCTGTCTGTGTCTGTCTGTCTGTGTGTCTGTGTCTGTCTGTCTGTGTCTGTCTCTGTCTGTGTCTGTCTCTGTCTGTGTCTGTCTGTCTGTGTCTGTCTGTCTGTGTGTCTGTCTGTCTCGCCCCTAAGCGCACACACACACACCACTCTAGCTACCGCCACACGTCACCCTCAGGCTCGGCTTAGCGGCTGGGCACGGCGGAGTTACCCACGTCAGTAAAGGCGGTTAAGTCGACCTAAATCTTGCCTCTAAAACCCAAAGCTAATGGCGCATCTCGCTGATAACGCGCCGAGACTTGACTTAAAGCATCGGGAGATTAAGTTGCCCGTAACCTGAACATCGGATTTGCTCAGCGGACCGGGAGGAACATGGTCAGACCCTTCTCCTCCTTCTTCACACGACACGCCTCTTCCTCTCTATATACGTCCTTCTCGTCCTTCACCTTCTCCTCCTCTTACCTAACGCTCGTACTCATCTTCCTCTTCCCAGTCCTCCTCCTCGTCCTTCACCTCCTCCTCTTACTTAACGTTCGTCTTTCTCCTTCTTCTGCTCCTCCTGCCATTTGCTGAGCACACGATAAGATGTCAAGGCAGCGTTAGTTTTTAAAATACTAGCTATAAAAAACTGCGGAGCATCAAACTTTCTGACGGAAGGGAGAAATATAGAGGAGAGGAAGGAAATGTAGAGGTATATAGTGTAAAGAAGGTGAGGGAGAGGAAGAAGAAAAACAGAAGAAAATGAATAAAGATAATGTGAAGGAGAGGAAGAAGAAATAAACAGAAGAAAAGGAATAGAGAAAAGGCGAAAGGGAGGAGGAAGAAGAAACAAACAGAAGAAAATGAAGAAAGAGAAGATGAAGGAGAGGAAGAAGAAGAAACAAACAGAAGAAAATGAATAAAGAGAAGATGAAGGAGAGAAGGAAGAAGAAACAAACAAAAGAAAAGGAAAAAAGATAATGCGAAGGAGAGGAGGAAAGAAGAAATATACAGAAGAAAAGGAATAAAGAGAAGGTGAAGAAGGGGAGGAAGAAGAAACAAAAAGAAGAGATGAAATATGAAAAAGAACGAAGAGGAAAAAGAAAAATGAAGACGACGAGAGAAAGAAATGGAGAGAAGGAAGATGGAAGAATAAAGAAAAAGAGAAAGACGAAGGGAAGGAAGGAAGGAAGGAAAAGGAGAAGAGGAGGAAGATGACGACGACGCAAAACAGGAGGCAAAAGAAATAAGTAAAGAAAAGAGCAACAAAAGCAGCAGGAGGAGGAGGAGGAGGAGGGCTTGATGAAAGGGAAGGATCTGAGAGTGGAAAGGACGAGAGACTAAAGGGAACGTAAATTACTAGGAAATATAATGATAGGTGTGTTTCTCTCTCTCTCTCTCTCTCTCTCTCTCTCTCTCTCTCTCTCTCTCTCTCCTTCAACATAAACTAGTGCGTGGGAGAGAGGAGGAAAGGAGAGAGGAGAGGAGAGGAGAGGAAAGGAAAAGAAAGGAAAGGAAACGGAAGGAAAGGAAACGGAAGGAAAGCGAAGCGGAGGGAAAAGGAGAAGAGGAGAGAGAAAGGCGGCAAACAACACTACAATAAAGAACAAAGGTGAGCAAAACTGAGAAATTGGATGTGGGAGACCAAATAGGAACAAGACAAATGTTACACCCCGGAAGAAAATGGGAAAAAAGAGAGGCTGGAACACCGGACAGAGAGTGGGAGAGAAGACAAAAAAGAGAGTAGGGCAACAGGAAAAAACAACCGGGGCAGGAAACAGCGAGCCAAAGTGTGATTAATGGGAAGAGAAAGTAGGCTTAGGCGAGAGGACGGGCGAGGTTTAAAATGGAAGAGAGGATGGAATCAAGGTAAGGAGGGATACTTGTGTGTGTGATCGTCATTAACATATAGCCGGATCACGTGCTGGACTCGCCTTGCCCTTTCCAGTCAGTAACCTTCATGAAAGAGCTTGGTTCAGCATACCGACTGATTAATGGGTACGGATGGGACTCGGCAAACACCCCTTTCCGTCGTGGAGGGGGGGGGAGGAGGAAGGACACGCATGCCCGTAGGAAGGAAAGACCACCGGAGGGGAAAGAAAAGTATGTAGGGAAGAAAGAAAAAGGCAGGAACGCATGTAGAAATGAATGTCGTAAGGGTAGAAAGAAAGGTTGAAGAACGTACATGAAAGAGGGAAGGGAAGAGGGGGTAAAAAACAAAAACGGAAGAAAAATAATGGACAGAAACAAACATTTACAAAGAGTACGAGGTTGGATGGAAGGAAAGAAAAAAGGTAGAGAGGTAACATAGCGGAAAATATTAATGAGTGAAATGAGACAAAAAAATAATGTTTAGAAAGAAAATGAAGTAAAAATGTAAGGAAGGAAATAGTGAAGAAAATTAGGAAGGTGGAGGTCTGACATAAGGTACGACTATTCAACATTACATGAAACAAATGATATAAATAAAAGACTTACGCTGACAAGCTCGTGTCTAATCCGCCTCCCTTTGGTTATCTCACTCAGCTCAGAAAAAAAAGAACGAGAAAGTACAAGAACATGTTTTATTCGCAAACATTATTTCAAGTCCAATAGAATAGGAGGTGAATCCAATGACATGATAAAGTAAACTTATTAACGATACAAGCAGCGCCACACTCGGCCACCCGGAAATCTGTCTAGGAAGTACTAGCCCTGTTTCGGAATTTCGGAATACAAGTTATTGTTTGAAGTCAAATGCCCAAATACAGGACTTACTGGTCGGAAAACAAATCAATATATTACCCATTCTTAGTAGGTTTTAAGGTCTGCGTCGATATTATGATAAACATGGCCACTGCAGAGCGAGTGCAAGCGAGCTCGTATCTACTTCGTGAACGGCAGGAGGCAACAAGAGAGGTTTCGTCTCCTGAATATTTAGCTTCAGGGCTGTATTTTGCTTTCTAGCATTTTATAGTATTTTTTTTTACAATAAAGGAGACAGCTCAAGGGCACCCCAAAAAATTAAACAATAATAAAAAAAGCCCGCTACTCGCTGCTCCTAAAAAGAATCCAAAGAGGTGACCGAAAGATGGGTCAATTTCGGGAGGAGAGGTGTCCTGATACCCTCCTCTTGAAAGAGTTCAAGTCGTAGGCAGGAGGAAATACAGATGAAGGAAGATTGTTCCAGAGTTTACCAGCGTGAGGGATGGAAGAGTGAAGATGCTGGTTAACTCGTGCGTAAGGGATTTGGATGATAAACACCTATCCCATGTTATCCGACAACACTCAGCTGTCACCTTCTTCTGTGTGTACTGAACATCCTCGGTCTATGAACATCCTCGGTCTATGAACATCCTCGGTCTATGAACATCCTCGGTCTATGAACATCCTCGGTCTATCCTTGTAACTCAGAATCTGAGCTGGAAACTTATCATTTCCTCTCTTACTAAATCAGCTTCCTCGAGGTTGAGCGTTCTGTATCGTCTCCGACAGTTCTACTCCCCCGCACAGATGACTTCTATATACAGGAGCCTTGTATGGAGTATGCATCTCATGTGTGTGTGAGGGGGGGGGGGGGGGCTCCACACACACACACAGCCCTCTTGGATAGAGTAGAGTCTAAGGCTCTCCCTCTCGTACTGACAGTCTCCTACCTCTTGAATTACGCCGCAATTTTGCATCTATTTCTATCTTCTACCGATATCCTCATGCCGACTGCTCTTCTGAACTTGCTAACTGCACGCCTACTCCCCTCCAGCGGTCCCGCTGCACTCGACTTTCTACTCAAGTTCATCCTATACTGTCGAAATCCCTTATGCAAGAGTTAACCAGCATCTTCATTCGTTCATCCCTTTTACTGGAACAGTCTTCTTTCGTCTGTATTTCTTCCTGCCTACGATTTGATCTCCTTCCAGAGAGGAATATTAAGACAACTCTCTTCCCAAAATTGACCTTTCTTTTGGCTACTTTTTTTTTTGCCTTTGAAATTTAGATGTAATTCCTAAAGAGTTAATGATGATAAAGCTTTGTTTTTATAACTATGAACATTAACCAATAAAGGTATACATAAAAGGCCCGTTCCTTGATATGATGAGTCTCCTTTCGCCTACACCCCACCCCCCTTTTTTGCTATAGTTGCCAGATTGGCTATCCTAACTATTAAGTTTATATGACCTAAATCTCACCTTATTTTTTTACAGGTTTCGTGTCATGGTTACAAACCCAGCAACAACGAATGCTAATGGTAAATGAAAATGTGATCATGTAGCTAAGGCGCATAAGAACGTTCATAGCTTTGTTAATGGCTCCACCGCGGACATAAGGTTTATTGCCGCCGACATCACTCAGCCTTACTTCATCTCCCCAACAGGTAATTTCCTCGTCTTTATGGCAGCCAGGAAGATAAGAGAAGAAAGGAAGAGGAAATGACAGGAAAAGGAAACGACAAAGAGGAAAACGAATGAAGGGAGGAATGAAGCAAGGAAATGTTACAAATAAAAATAAGGGAGAATGGGGAGATGAGAGTAATGACGTGAGGAAAGAGAAAGGTAAGTAAGGAAAGACGAAGGGAAGGAAGAAAGGAGGGGAAGAAGGAAGGAAGCAAGCAAACAAGCAAATAGCAAATGTGGAAAGAAGTAAGTAAGTAAGTAAGGAAGGAAGGGTGGAGGGAAGCAAGGAGGGCACGAACGAGGCAGCAATATGAAGGCGCCACAAAAGCGGAAAGTTTCAGCGGCACGTTATTATTACCAGATGTTTGGGCTTCGCCATGGCATTCTGGACCGCTGATGGCCAATTAGAAAGCGAAGGTCATAGCTTCACGAGGCGACGATCCACGCCCGACCCTGGTTACGTGATCCCCTCACCTACAATGATCCCCTCACCTACAATGATCCCCTCACCTACACAACTTTACCTCTGCTATATACTTGCGGTGTAACCCTGAAACACTAACCTCGACGTGACCTGCGGAGAAAGCATTAGCTGATTCTGTTATACTTTTATCATCGAATGTGGTCTAGGTTGATACTAGGATAGCTATTATGTTATATAATGGCATTTTTTCACCTATACGCCAACTGGTTTCCCATGTGGAATGATCTAAAGTAATAATTTCATGTATTTTTTTTTCAAAGTTAAAAAATAAAGCAGCTACTAGTCCACGGTGGCCATAGAGTGGCAACTACGGCGGCACTTTTTTGCACTGCTGGCCGGGTGGACGGTCCCTGAGAGACGGAGGAGGCCTAAAGGGTAACGACTAAAACTACTGACTCACCCAATAACAAGAAAACTGGAAAATTGGGGGGTGGGCAGCATCCCGTCTCTAGGGATGTAATATGTCCACTTACCTAGTTGTGACAATTAGGAAAGCCACTCCACAAGTAAGAGAGTGCCCTGTATACCTGACAGGTGAATCACTATTTGTACTAACCTTTTTACGGAGTGCTCAGTCTTCCTTGAACCTCAGAGCTTGAACTGTTGCCGGTTGATCTGTACTGGTTGCTCCAGCTTCCCCGTCCTCAATATCCCAAAGCCCACTCTTCCCACCCAGCTATGCACCGAGTGCCGCCGCGGTTGCTGCCCCAGGCCACCTGAGGCTCGGGATCTCTTTGTTCTTTGAAAATCCATAACTCTGAAACGAACATTCATCATAAAAACTGAGCCACACAGTAGCAGAAAGGAAAACAAATCACTGTGTGCCCACCTGAGACTGACTGCTTTTTGTTATTTCCAGAAACTTTGAAACGAAAATTTTTCCATGATACGAATTTAGAGGTAACTTGATTTTCTTTGGACAGTGTAAAGATATGAACTTATAAAATGAAAATTACAGAATAAAAGGTCCGATCCCTATATCAATGTTTCACTCTTCCAACCTTGTTCCTTTTCACCCCCTCTCTACTGCTTGCAGCTCATCACAAACCTTACTAGTGACCATTTTTTCGGCAAAAGGTTTATATGTTTGACAAAGGAAAAAAATTATCAAACATAAGCAATGAGAAAAAATAAGGGTTCAGATAATTGGCAGAATTGATAAAACTTGACAATAAAAATAAAGATATTCATAAATCTAACGACGATCAGACTGAATCAATTCAAAACAATGGCAAGAGCATAAATGTATCTAAGTGAAGAGTGGGCATTGGCAGATATTAGTTGTTTCCTCTAAAATATGCAAATACAAATTGTTACAAATAATATGCAAGAGGTAATTCGAGATGCGGCAATATACTTTTTTTTCTATATATAAAAGAAATGTTTATGCTGCGTCCTGTTTTGAGTTCGCTAAAGCTTGTCTCCGCCACTCCTGCTGCCCCGTCGCACAAGACGATCTTATCTCACTCCTATAATTATAACCCTCATAACTATCGTGTTAACCTCAATCTCTACTGTCACCACAATTCAACCACTACCAATAGAAAATCGCAATGTGATTAATTAAAAAAAGAGAACAAGGATACATAGGGGGCGATGGGATGAAGCCCGACGGTACCTTGTTTACTAATACACACACACATCCTCCGAGCGTACCTATCAAATACTCTGCTTGCTTCAAAACTATTATATTAACAGCATTATCACTTGTTTAGGATTATTATTCAAGTTTTGTTTTAAATAATCCTTTAGCTATCAAAGTCCTGGACACAATTGCGGGAAGGGGTAAGCATGTGTTAACAATTATTACTTAGCAGAATACGTTAACTCAACATAAAAATGGTCTATACCTTCACTGCACGTAACGGTTTTAATGGTATACAACTCACGTTCGATGAAGATCAAGCCGGAACAACGATAACAATGAAAATAGAGGCACAACGCATTAGCGTGACTTTTCGCTCTCACCATTCCAAGACAACTGATCACGGAGAATAGATTCGAACTGTGACGTCACCACGAAGCCTCTGTTTCGAGGCTCCGATCACGCTGCGGCCACGGTGGCAGCGAACGGCGTGGACCACATAACTGTTATCCTTATCAAAGAGTTATTTTTTTATTGTGCGTGATCTGTTAGTTACTCTCCACTAATATCATTTTTCCCACAGTAGCCCCTCCTGCCTTTCACATAGGATTAAATTTTATTTATAACTAATAACCATCTCTCTCTCTCTCTCTCTCTCTCTCTCTCTCTCTCTCTCTCTCTCTCTCTCTCTCTCCTTTTTCATTCTTTCCTTTCTCTCATTCTTTCTTTCTATCTGTTTCTCTCTTTTTCTTTTTTGTTTTCCTCTTTTTCCATTCTTTCTATTTTTCTTAATTCCTTCTTTTCTTTCTCTCATTATTTCTTTCTTTCTCTTTCATTCTATATTCCCCTCTTTTTTTTCTCCTCCTGTCTCATTCACGACGATGGTTTGCATGATTTCAATTTGAAAAAAAAAAGTATCCAAGTGGTCAGCGTGCTAGGGTGGTGAGCCCAGGCACCTGGTTCTAGTCCCACCAATGCAAGCTGACAATTCTTAACCCTTGCCGAGTGGCGGAAGATTACCACATGCTGCCGAAATCTTCAGTCAATTCCAACTTCAGTGATTTCCTTCAAGTGGTGCATCGGGGTGGCAGGATGGGCCAGGCAAGAGTCATACATCACGTCAGCCACTATAAATAAGATTCGCCTGCGCAACTAACGGGCTGGGGTCATCCAAGAGGCTCCGCAACCTGCCAGTGCTATAGCCAACACATAAAAAAAACCGTATGGTAGATAAACTTATAAATCAATATTCACTCAATTTTCTAGTCGTGAATGCCTTTTACACACACACACACACACACACACACACACACACACACACACACACATTACATGAAATTGACGTGTTTATCGTATCCGTTAGTTTAACTTTGACAGTTTGTGAAAATAGTTAAACTCGTGTAATCATTGGAGAGAGAGAGAGAGAGAGAGAGAGAGAGAGAGAGAGAGAGAGAGAGAGAGAGAGAGAGAGAGAGAGAGAGAGAGAGAGAGAGAGAGAGAGAGAGAGAGAGAGAGAGAGAGAGAGAGTGTGTGAGTGTGAGTGTGAGTGTGTGTGTGAGTGTGAGTGTGTGTGTGTGTGTGTGGTGTGTGTGTGTGTGTGGTGTGTGTGTGTGTGTGTGTTCTCTAGCACGCGCTAAGTTTTTACCATAATATAATGTCATTACTATTCATATTCCTTGATTAAAAACAAATATTTTTTTAATGAAAATGTTTGGTCCGCCACAAGAACACGCCTTAACATAAGTTTTGGCCTCGCGCCGCTGCCAAACATTCAATGCATATTCCATGTTCTGCATTTGTATATTTATATCAGTTTAATGCTGGGTACGAAGTGTAGGAGGAAAAATAATCGTCCTAATAAAAAAAAAAAAAAAAAAATGTTAGTGGCCTTCGTTGAAACTTGAAATCAGTAATTTTTTTGTTTGTTTTGTTTTATTATTCACTACGGCCATGTTAAGGTGTGCTGGTGCGGCCGCGGTGATGTGCTGCGAGACGGTAACGACCTTGGAGCTGAGTGTGTGGACAGGTGAAGCACCACAACCATCAACAACAATAGCCACACCACCAACAACAATAGCCACAACCACCAACAATAGCCACAACCACCAACAACAATACCCACACCACCAACAACAATAGCCACAACCACCAACAACAATAGCCACAACCACCAGCAGCAATAGCCACACCACCAACAACAATAGCCACAACCACAAACAACAATAGCCACAACCACCACCAACAATAGCCACAACCACCAACAACAATAGCCACACCACCAACAACAATAGCCACACCACCAACAACAATAGCCACAACCACCAACAACAATAGCCACAACCACCAACAACAATAGCCACAACCACCAACAACAATAGCCACACCACCAGCAACAATAGCCACAACCACCAACAACAATAGCCACAACCACCAACAACAATAGCCACAACCACCAGCAACAATAGCCACACCACCAGCAACAATAGCCACACCACCAGCAACAATAGCCACAACCACCAACAACAATAGCCACAACCACCAACAACAATAGCCACACCACCAGCAACAATAGCCACACCACCAACAACAATAGCCACACCACCAGCAACAATAGCCACAACCACCAACAACAATAGCCACAACCACCAGCAACAATAGCCACAACCACCAGCAACAATAGCCACAACCACCAGCAACAATAGCCACAACCACCAAAAACAATAGCCACAACCACCAACAACAATAGCCACAACCACCAACAACAATAGCCACAACCACCAGCAACAATAGCCACACCACCAACAACAATAGCCACACCAGCACCAACAACACAGACCTACTAAAGACAGGTTAAAACAGAATTATACTCCTCTAGTAGCCGGACCCCGCCCAGCACCAGCACGGCAGCCTCCACATTGCGACTATATAGTTACATGACAGCTACTCCTGCTTTACGTCCACCCCTACCACCACCACCATTACCCACCAAAACACCAAGGCCAACACCCTCGCCGTTACGCCACTCCTACACCACCATCACCACAAACACCACTGCTACCATCAATAAGCCCCACCCACATCCACCACCACCAACTTCGTACACCATTTATCTCCTAAACCACCACAGTAAGACATCAATACCAACACTCCACCGACACTGCTACCACCACCAAGTCCTATTCCCCAACTAGTGTTATTCCACCTCACCACTCCATCACGTTCCTCATTACTATCAATTTTACGACCATCAACGCCACCACCACTTCCGTCACTCAGACAAATCGTTTTAATAGATCCTTAAGCTGAGCAATGCATGTTTTAGCTGCGGTGACACTACAGGGGTTAAAAGGGGAAATAAATGATTAATGGCAAGATTTAAAGCTTAACAGGACGCCCAACACCCAGTGTGTCGGCAATATCATTAATGTTAATTAATAAGTTTTTCTTTATCAACTGCAGAGTACGCTCTCTCTCTCTCTCTCTCTCTCTCTCTCTCTCTCTCTCTCTCTCTCTCTCTCTCTCTCTCTCTCTCTCTCTCTCTCTCTCTCTCCTTTTTCCGTTTGATTGAAGACCGACTCGGCTTTTCCTTCTCACGATTTTTTCTTTTACCACAAGCTACAAACGTCATCTTTCCACCTGTTACCTAACTTAATGTAGTCATGATGCAAATACTAGAATGAGAGAGAAAGTAATGCACGTGTAAATAAATCAACGAACGTGATAGACCTTATAAAATTCGAAAATCACAGGTTCAAAGGACGAACTCTGAGACATCAAGAGAGTTCCTGTGAATTAGTGCAGCCGTGAAGCCGATCCGAGGCCAATTAACGGCCCTGGCGACGCGGCCTTCCTGCTTGTTTGCCCTGAAGCCCCGCAACCCAGGCGCCGAGGCAGCAGCCAGCGGGGCGTGCTGAGCAGTGGAGGTTAGTGGGTAGGAGGTGACGCAAATAGGGAAGACTGCCAGTAAATGTTCCTCCTCCTATTATGCCGGTCTGTCTGTGTGTGTGTGTGTGTGTGTCTCTCTCTCTCTCTCTCTCTCTCTCTCTCTCTCTCTCTCTCTCTCTCTCTCTCTCTCTCTCTCTCTCTCTCTCTCTCTCTCTCTCTTATATTTGCCTGTGCCACTGTGCCTTTGTGTCTGTGTATGACCGTCAGTGTCACGTCACATTTCTATCTAAGTATGTTTGTCTGTATGTATGGTTCTTTGTGTCAATTTGTCTTCTGTGTCTGTCCATCTTCGTCTTCGTGTTTGATTGTGTTTATCTGTCTTGCTAGCTGTATTTGATACACATATATGCATGTATACCTGTGTCTGTGTCTATCTGTCAGGTTGTCTATGTCTCCTAACTATATATGTTTATCATTGCGTCTGTTCCTGCCTGTCCGTTCATCTGTCACTTTTTTCCCGTAAGCGCCATGTTACGTAAACTATCTAAATACTAACCCCACCTAATATCGCTGTCCATGAATTTATCTAATATATTTTTGAATGTGACAATTGTATTGGCACTCATCACGTGACTACTAAGCTATTCCACTCATCCACCACCCTGTTAATAAACCAATTTTTGCCTAAGTCCCTGTTGAGTCTGAATTTATCCAGTTTAAAACTATTACTTAGTGTCCTACCCGGTTCTCTTACCAACAAAACTTCATGAATATCCCCCTTATTGAAGCCCTTCATCCATTTATAAGCCTCGATCATGTCTCCACGCACCCTTCGCCTTTCTAGAGAATGCAAGTTTAACTGTTTGAGTCTTTCCTCGTATGGCAAGTTTCTCAACCCCTGAATCATCTTAGTCATCCTCCTCTGCACCGATTCTAACATTTTGATATCCATTCTATAGTAGGGTGACCAGAGCTGAACCGCATAGTCAAGATGAGGTCTAACTAATGCTAAACATAGTTTGAGGAAGACTTCGGCGCTTCTGTTGCTTACGCTCCTTGAAATAAATTCCAGTACCCTATTTGCTCGATTTCTAGCTCGAATGCATTGTGCCCTTGGACGAAGATCAGAGCTCACTAAGACCCCTAAATCCCTCTCGCACCCAGACCTGCTTATGAGAGTGTCATTTAAGCAATAGCTATGAGAGGGGTTGTTCCTACCTACACTCAGAATACTGCACTTCGCTACACTGAACTCCATCTGCCATTTATCCGCCCAGTCATACAATCTGTTTAGTTCATCCTGGAGAATACTAGCGTCCTGATCAGACTCAATTACTCTACCGATCTTGGTATCATCTGCAAACTTACTGACATGACTACTAATTCCTGTATCTAAGTCATTGATATAAATAATAAACAAAAGTGGACCTAATACCTAACCTTGTGGGACCCCACACGTAACACATCCCCAGTCAGATCTTTTACCATTGATTTGCACTCTTTGCTTCCTATTGCTAAGCCACGCCTTGACCCAGGTCAAAACTTTATCCTCCGTGAGCGTGTAATTCAAGCAACAGTCGTTGGTGAGGAACTTTGTCAAACGCTTTACTAAAATCAAGATAGATTACACCATAATTTTCATCTGTCTACCGCCTCAAATACTTTATTGTAGAAGGACAAGAGATTGGTGAGGCATGACCTACCTTTCGTGAACCCATGCTGCGAGTCGTGAATTAAGCTATGTTTCTCTAGATGCTCCAGAATGTTCCTGGCCATTATGGACTCCAGCATCGATTATATATTGGCTAAATTCAAGAAGGAAATAGAAAGAACATTCACAAACAGGATGGTGGGTGAGTGGAACAAACTGAACATATATATTGTTGGTTAAGCAATTAAAAGCGTTCAGATGATTTTAGAGATATATCTGGATGGAAGGGAAATATGTCACTTGACCCACTATCAGCGGCTGCCATGTGTAGGTTATCTGACCTCTTGTAGTCTGCTTATGTCCTTGTGCATCTTTATATATGCTTTCACCTTCTTTATGGTATACTGGGGCCCATATGTATTCCATGCCTCCACCTTCACTTGCATTATGCTGCAATGTGTACCAGTAACCTTTTCTTAATTAATTACCTCAACGGTTTCTAGGAATTACGTCCAATTTAATTAAACGAAATTTGGGAATGCTGTCATTAATTGAAGGTCACAAGCGAGGGTCAGGCTGACTTCCGAGGAATTGTTTGAGTGCCGAGACCCCCTCAACCTCTTCCCTGCCACTTCGGAAAGCCGCCAAGCACCACCACCACAACCACAATCAAGCCACCCTGCTGGTTGACTTGTGCATGCCCATGTCTATCCCCTGGTGCCTGCGTGTTTGCCCGAGTCACGCTACACAAAGCGAAGGTAAGCCGAGAAAGCGGCTAGACACCACAACGGTAACGCGAGACTACCGTTGAAGGCAACACAACGTCTAACTCATCGGTGAAGACTGCAACGGTAAGGCGAGGAATTGAGCCCCGTTCACACTGTGCCGACTCTGGGCCACGACAACCCAGCGACTTTTAGGCCCCCTTCACCTGTGCCGAATCAGCATCCGGCGGTCGTTTCTAGACCTTTTCCCGATCATGTTGGACACTTTCACATCATCATTTCACACCCAAGACCTCGTATACCCCGAGTCGCTGGGTTGTCCTGAAAACACAACGACGCTAACGCAATCCACACACTCGCACAGGATTCAGTTACGCGAATAATATTTCACACAAAAGAAGTACAAGTAATTTTTATATGATGCCATGAAGGACGATTTTCAGGTCTAAATATTTTTATTGCATCAGTTATCTCATGTGTTGTTTTCTATTTAAGGAGTAATTGAGCGTGACAGACGGTCGTAAAAAATATTAAATTGCTCCGTAATGTTAAAATTGTGTGTTGTTTGTTCCAGCAACTTAAAACGAGGATGAAGAAAATGTATTATTGTGTGTGGTAAATAAATGTTGCCAGGAAATAAGGAATCATTCCCATCATAATGATGCAATGTTTATTATTAAAAAAAATATTTACTTTAATCAAAACAACGTAGTTCAGTTACTACGAAAAAGCGTGTCAATCCAAAAATTAATTTAAATTGCATGTCTATGGATACAATATATTATTACATAAAAACGATCGTGCGAGACAAAAAAAAAAGTAAAAAAAAATATATATGAGCGAGATCATTGTTTGATCTTCTCTGACGCGTTGTAGACGGGATACAATACAGTTATATAAAAATGATCCTGCGACTCAAAGCGAAACGCGATCAAAAGCGAGAAGTTTCTTTTATCTTTACTGGCGCGTTGTAGACGACGAGTAATGGCGCGGGAAGGTAAACATAACATGAAAAAATAATTCCACGTCGTAAATGTTTCGAAAACTACATCACTGCTATTCCCGTCTCCTGAGCAGGTCTGCCTCGCTCCGCTCCATTCCATATTTCTCCTGATTACCCTCCGCCTCTTTCTTCTCCTTTGCCGCCAGGGATCAGGGAGGCCCAGCCACCAGCCTGCCGGCTATTCCTCCTCGAATTTCTCCAGATCGCTTAAAGGGATTGTGCCAATTTGCATAAGCCTGGCTGGTGGGTGTGTGGACTAGGCCTCGGTTCTCCCAGGCGACTTGGAGACCGCTATATAGTGCTGGCTGGGGAGGTCAGGGGAGGACTGCAAGGAAGGACAAGACGGGAGGGGTTAGAAGGTCGTGGTGGTGGTGGTACTGACGCCAAGATAACCGCGTTAGTACAGGGATCATTGGCAGATCATGGTAGGCAGGGGCCCGATGCAGATGAAGAGGCAAAAGCTGAACACCTGCACCTCAGCACCAGCAGCCGGGCGGGAGATGTACAGCGGCTCTCACGCAGTTATTGCTGACAACACTGTTACAAAAATGACTGCTCACTCGACAATTATATCTCTCTATTCACGTAAAATTACTCAACATGTCTCCCTATTCATGCAAAACAAAAGGCACCTGTCACATATGCCACAGACTCTCAAATTCTCAATATTGATTGAATTACCAAGTTCGAAATATTGCCTCTAACTCCCTATAAGGGAAGGGACCAAATAAGTTCCCAGGTCGGACCCCAATTGAGGTGACGACCAAAGAGGTGTCTTGATCGCTCCTTTAACTTCTTTATCAACTTTTGCAACATTCGTAGTCTTCGCTGCAATTTCCTTTTCTGCAATTAAATTTCCCCTCCTCTAACTCTTCCTGACCGAAACAAGACTGTCCGAGACTACTGTTGTGCCTCGAGCCTTTCGTTAGAAACTAATAAAGGAGGAATTACTTGCCTAAGCGTATTATTATCAATATTTTCATAATTACCATTGGGACGTTTTCGACTAGTCAGGGGAGGAGGAGAAAGGAAATGCGGGTGCATTGGAGACTATATGACCGACCATTGTCGTTTAAGGCTTCTGCAGGGGAACTGAAGAAGCCTAAAGCGACACTGATCAGGCAGCCACTTACCACAATATGCCCGTGTTCCCGCTCTCTTCTTTCTCCAGTATTGTTGTTATTATTATTATTATTATTATTATTATTATTATTATTATTATTATTATTATTATTACTATTATTATACATTTACCTCCTCGTTCCCTCACCTCCTCTCACTCACTCAAGGTGCTCGTCTTACTTACCACCTTGAATGTTGCTATGGAGACCTCTCTCTCTCTCTCTCTCTCTCTCTCTCTCTCTCTCTCTCTCTCTCTCTCTCTCTCTCTCTCTCTCTCTCTCTCTCTCTCTCTCTCTCTCTCTCTCTCATAATTGATAAGCTCCCTAAGCACATAATCTAAAAAAACAATCGGTAAATATCTTGTAATTAGTTTAGAGCTAAAGGAAAGGGGACAACGTTTTATCATATTTTACGGACTATTTTTTTTCTTTTATATGTATTCCGTTAACATTTGTGATAAATACATCAGCCAGCGTTCAGACAGCTTAATGGTAAGTCGTTGAAGTGGTCCACACACGCGTATTGCTCCCTTTGTCCTTGTTTTTATTATTATTCTTAAGACGCGTAAAGGAGTAAAATGCAGGAACTTAAGTATGACAAAACTGCCCAATTAGTTTCATGGAGGAGGGGATATAAGACTCGCCTTGTGTCCGTCTGTCTGTCTTTCTGTCTTTGTCCGTTTATCTGTCTGTATGTATGCATGACGCGAAGCCTTAAATATAACCTCGAAAAACTGACATATTCGCAATCTCCTAAAGTGGTCTCGGGAAGAAAAAGGTAATACTAGGGGAGTGATCATAAGGAGCATTGCCCTCGGAAAGTTTTAATTGTATTTCTGTCGCGCGCCTATGCTGTCTGTTTGCTTGGCTGACTAGTTTGCACTTCTCTTGTTTGGCTGGTTGGCTATGTTGTTGGGTGTATAGTTTACATTTCTCTTGTTTGGGTAGTTGGCTGGATTGGCTATTTCGTTTGGGTAAGTGGTTGTGTGTAGTTTGCATTTCTCTTGTTTGGGTAGTTGGCTGGATTGGCTATTTTTTTGGTTGGGTGGTTGTGTGTCTAGTTTGTTCTTCTGTTGTTTGGGTAGTTTGCTGGTTTGGCTAGTTCGCTGGTTAAATGGTTGTGTGTAGTTTGCATTTCTCTTGTTTGGGTAGTTTGCTGGTTTGGCTATTTCGTTGGTTAAGTGGTTGTGTGTCTAGTTTGCTCTTCTGTTGTTTGGGTAGTTGGGTGGTTTGGCTATTTCGTTGGTTATATGGTTGGGCTAGTTTGCCCCTCTGTTGTTCGTGTGGTTGGCAGGTGTGCTATTTTTTTGGTTGGGTGTCAAGTCTGCTCTTATGTTTGTTTTGTTTGACTGGTTTGCTATTTCGTTGGTTGGGTGGTTGACTAGTTTTCTATTTTGCTGGTTGGGTGGTAGGGGGATAGGCTGATTGGTGCTTCGGTTGGTTAGGTAGTTGTGCGTATGTGGTGTTGGGTTTACGACGAGTGTGCTGATATTGGCCTGTAGTGAAGATATGAACTTGGCTAGGACCGTCCGCTCTCCCAATCCTTTCCATAGACCCTCACAAGGAAGGCTTCACTCCACATCTATCTATCTATCGTCCTCTGCCAAGTATCACGACAAAAAACATCTATTTGCGATCTCCACTCTCCTCTTTCCCCATTCACTTCATATTTCATTTTCAGTTCATTCTCTCTCTCTCTCTCTCTCTCTCTCTCTCTCTCTCTCTCTCTCTCTCTCTCTCTCTCTCTCTCTCTCTCTCTCTCTCTCTCTCTCTCTCTCTCTCTCTCTCTCTCTCCCCTAAGGGTCATATACTTCCCCTCTAATCCCTCCTCTTCCCTCTCTCCCTTCCCGCTCCCTACCTCTTCTTCAGCTCCGCCATCACGACATAAGCTCCTCAATACCTTCACCCCTCTCCTCCCTCCCTTGATTCCTCGTCTTTCCCTTTCCAATTTCTGCGACCTGGTTCAACTGAGCCTCCCTCATACTCTCTTCCTTCTACCACGCCATACTTTCCACGTTTCTTCGCTCTCCTTCGCCTTATTCACCAGGTAAACACTCACTCTTTCCATTATATTTTATCTGATATCTTTTCCCAATATTTCACGTCAGCATTTAGGTTAAACAAAAAATGAGGGGCAATCACGATGACGATGGGATAATTATATCCTGGAATGACACTGAAATGATGGATGATGTGGCCAAAGAAAGGCATTTTTGTCGGAACTTGATACATCAATCTCTGGGAAAATTGTAGCAAGGTCATGTGGTTTAAGCTAAGTATGATGGTGGGTAATCTGATGGACGGTCTTGGAGGAAAACGTTTCAGATAAATTATCTTAAGATAAGTTCGAGACTCAACAGCAGTTAGAACTCAAAGGAAATGTCGAAGTATTGAACTTTCATTTTTAACAAGGCCAATTTGCAATTATTTTTAGAGCTCAGTGAAGCGTCTGGTATTTTTTTTAAAATATAGGTTTCAACTCGAACCAAATTTGCCTGGAGGAAAAGTATATTAACAGGTTTTATAAGAACCAACACGCATCTGCAGGACAAAGGCCTTTTCCAACCCTCTCCGTCCCGGTAGGATGGTTGGTGTATTCCATCCTGCTACGAACAATTATCCAATTTCACCTCTCCAGATGATCCTCTGCCTTCCCTAATTATACTTATAATGGGGAACTTGCCAAACTCCTTTTAGGTAAGGGGCAACACTACCATTCGGTCCCCGGGAGTAAAGGAAACAAATGTGTGTGTATGTGTGTGTTAGCCTTGTGAACCGCCAACAAGCACTTCATAATTCACAAGGAGCAGCGGGAGGCACTGGCTGAACGAGGCGAGGGACGGAGGAAGGGAAGGAGAGGAAGACGGCCAGAGGAGAGAGCGAAGAGCTGACAGAGGGAGGGAGGGTTGAAGTGGAGGTAGTGGCGGCGGGGAGGGGGGGGGAGGGGGGGACGCGGCAGTGGAGGGGATGGTGTGTAGAGGAGTAACAATAGTTGACGTCGAGGCAGATACACAAAAGTGAAACCACGCAACAGCGGCGGCATGGCAGGGATGGGAACAGTGGAAGGAACAGGAGGATTGACATGAGCAAAGAAAGATAAAGAAAAGGATTGACTAGAAAATGAAAAGGAAGAGCAATGGGAAGAATTGGGGAAGGAAATAGAGATGGAAGAGGTGGAAAATGACGACGACAAGAACTGAAAGGAAGATGAATGGGCGAACGAGGAAATAGTAGAAAATATGATGGTGGAGGCGGAAAAAGAGAGGAAAAGGAGAGTACGGAGGAGGAAGAGGAGAGTAGGGAGGAGAACGGGAAGCAGTGGGATAGGGGAGGGCAGTGGACTAAACGGCCGTGTATCAGTGTAACCCCGTGCCCGATAATAAGGCATTGGCATACGATCAGGACAGACGATTCTGGTACACACACACACACACACACACACACACACACACACACGGTAACTCTCCCTGCTATTACTATTTACACACGTCTACATGAACACATCTTAATGGGGCAATAATAAGCGTAAAGTAATGGGAGGTGCCTCAAGCTGTACACCACTGGGGATCAAATCGTTGCTGGCGTATCTATTAAATATTCTGCTTCCTTTAAAAATGTACTAAAACTGCATTATTATTTTGAGTATTACTGGAAGTTTTGTAGCAAATCGTTTATCTAACAAAGGATTCTGAACAAAATTACGTGAATAATGGTCTCTTATCACTGAACATAACGGCTTTAAATATCTAGATCTCACCTCTGCTGACGACCAAGCAGGAACAAAGGAAGTAGAGGCACAACGAATTAGCGTGACCTCTCGCTCTCACCATTCCAAGACAACTGATCACGGAGAGCAGATTTGAACCGTGACGTCATCACGAAGCGCCTGTTTCGAGACCCCGGCCTTCAGGCCGAGACAGCTCTGCCTTCACCCGTCGCTGTGGAGCGGCTGGGCGTGCATGTCATCCAGTCCTGAGGGTAAAAAAAAAATGTTTACCGCACACGTGTCATCCTTCACACACTAGAAACAAAAGATGCAGAAACCTGTTAGCGGTTAACGGTAAGAACCGCCAAACGATTTTTATATCATCACTGCTTTCTTTTATTGTTATCTGTTAGGGTTAACCTTCTATAACATTCATTTTCCCCTCTGTAACTCTTCCTGTTTCCACACTGACTACGTTCAATCATAACTAATGACTAAGTCTCTCTCTCTCTCTCTCTCTCTCTCTCTCTCTCTCTCTCTCTCTCTCTCTCTCTCTCTCTCTCTCTCTCTCGTTTTGATCACAACTTTACTTAAAACTACCTATGAAATATTTTCACTAAAAATTGACATACTTTTACCGGCAGCATTATTTTTTCGGGGAGGTTTTTATGTATAAGATTGTAATCGGAGGATGAGGAGGAATACATAGGAAGAACAGACATCAGAAGACCTGTCGGTCTATGGCGAGGGTGTCTGCTTACTACCGCTACTACTAGTAACTTACGTGTGGTAGGACAGGATGGAATAGATGAAGGCTAGGGGGAGGAGGAGGAGAAGTATGATAAATATTTAGGAGGAAGATACCAAGTGATCAAAGAATTCCAGCAAGCTAGCTCTCTCTGCAAGAGTTACAAAAAAGGTGAGCGCTGCTTCTCTCACCAGGAATCCGCCGCGAGCTGGGATTGTTTGTCAACCTCTTGGTAGCAAGCCAACCCACTAAACCACCCGGAACTCAAGCAGGAGAGGTAGGAGGAGGAGAAAGAGTGTGAAGATGACAATCAAACGGGTAACGCAGAAAATCCGTCCAGGGAGATAATAACAGCGAGAGGTTCATAATATTGGATGGACACGCCAAGAAAAATGTTAACACTCAAAATGAACGCCAGTGTAAGAATTATATCGAGGCCAACGAAGGCAACAACATTGAAGAGGGTGCCATCAACAAAGCCGACTATCATTAACAAAACCTCCTTGCCTTCCGCAGGACATAAATATATTCTCTAACGTCGGTCTGTGTTGGTACAGTTGAAGCAGGTGACGATACTAACGATACAACGATAATGATACAATATAAAGATATCGGTAATAACGAAAAAGAAAAAAAATATCTACGATGTTAAAAAAAAAACATAATAACGGCGATATTCACAAAATAACACAAAACTGTAACAACGCCCATAACAGGATCTTGTTATGAGAGAAAAGGAAACAGCGACGACCTCCGCGTTATGAAACACCCGATCCGATGTCAACAACAACGGTCACGTCCAAAGCGACGAACACGAGTGAAGGAAAAGAGAAAAGATTGCTGAAAAATGTCACCTTTCAGCAAAGTGTTCACAACCTTGACCTTAAATTAAAAAAAAAAAAAATAAAAGGAAAAACAAGGGAGGGTAAAAGCACACGCAAACAGGTGACTTACAGAGAAAAACAGAGTCAAGAAACAAACAAAAACGACGAATGAGGAAGAAAAAAAGACTTATTCATTGTACAAAGTCAAAACATGGAGTAAGAATGTTATAAGAATCTCTCTCTCTCTCTCTCTCTCTCTCTCTCTCTCTCTCTCTCTCTCTCTCTCTCTCTCTCTCTCTCTCTCTCTCTCTCTCTCTCTCTCTCTCTCTCTCAATTGAATTTGATCGGAAAGAGCCTGACCACCCCTGCGAGAAACAAGAATCCAAGCACTCGTGTCTGAGCCGGATCACTCCACAAGTCCTTTTTATACGAGTTGTGGATCATAACCGAGCCTGGACAAACTCCCGCACGCATAGGTTCCCGTTGAACGCACTCAAGATCTGCTCGTAAAGTACACGAGAGTTTTTCCATATGACCATCTCAGTTTTTAACATTTAATTGCACTCATTTATTCAGACTATTACTGATGTTTTTATTTTATTTTAATTTTTCACTTGATTCTATACATTTCCAGTAAGTTTTACAGAGAAAGCAACAAGACAAACAAACCGCAGCGAAGACATAAGCAACTGCAACTCCACTGGCGGAGGTAATGAAATCTAAACAAAAAGGGGAAAAAAACACCTATGAATTTATATTATCTCAGTATATCTGAGGAAGAGGATAAGAGGAGGAGGAGGAGGAGGAGGAGGAAGAGAAAGATAATGTGTAGCGTATAATATAGCAACTAAGAAGGGTGAAGAGGAGGAGGAGGAGGAGGAGGAGGAGGAGAAAGGTTATTTTTCTCCACCTTTCCTTCAGCCCCCCTTGACAATGTTGGTCGTTATGGCATCAGGGGCGGACGGAGAGGTTGGCTGGGGTCACTGTAGGAGGGGCGTATAAGTGAGAAGAGGAGGGAGTCGGTGCTAATTGTGAGTGTACTAAGAGACATTGGTGATGCGAGGTCAGGGAATAAAATACTGAGACTGAAGAGTTGGAAGGGGAAGAAATGGGGTGCAGAGGGCTGGAGGATGGGGTGAAGCTGGAAGAAAATAGGGAAGTAGTTAATTTTGGCACGGTGAACAGGGAGATAGGGGACAAAGGGATATATATATACGGCATCGTTAGCAGCGGAGGGAGACTGGCAAGAAGTGGTGTAAATAACATAAAAAGGAATCGCTTAGAGAGTAGCCTAACGAAGAGTAACGGCAAGGGCGTCTTCTGCTGTAAATATCCCGACAGACCGGAATGGTGTGATATATAAAGTTAAGAAGGTAAAAAGGCGACGTTGACTGATGCCCTTCCTCTTCCCTTCACGACCCGCGCAGAACAGATTGCTTGGGAGTGGGAGAAAGGGACTGATTAAGAAAGATGTCTGGGGTGTGTCATTACCATCCCTCGTATTTTCCTGTCTGCGTCTGTCTATGTTTGTTTGTCTGTCACACACACACACACACACACACACACGGGGATCAATGAAGGGACGCTATACGCCTTACATAGCGCGGCACCAAAACACCCTTGGTCTGTAGTCCCATCGCCGACGTCGCGTGGGGTTTGGCTTAAGGACGGTATTCTCAGAGGCTTCCACCCCTCACATCAACTATTTCCAAAGACCGAAAAGGAGATTAATCGGGTTCTTATGAGTGTTTCTGTTGGTTCATGGTACAGAAGAAGGGTCAAACTGCCACCAGCGCCATAAAAGTACCCCTGGAAATGCCCATAACTCCTAGGACAGCCTTGTAAAATATGTGTGCTTGGGCGTCAAAATGTTTAAGAATAGAGCCCTAATTTTCATTTTGACACACACCCGTCTCTAGGCACGTCTCCATCAGGTCACAGAAGGGTTAACAGCAGCAGCAGCAGCAGAAGCAGTATGTTTGTTGCTGCTTACACATACATATCCTTAGCGGCACCGCAGCCAGACCAGAGAAAGGACAAGAAGCATCCGAGGGTTTGTTGTACTTAAGACGCCACTCCAATTGACACCGCCAGGCTCTCAAAGGCTACAGCAGATGCAGCAGCAGCAGGGATTATGTAATTGTTGATACACACCCGTCCTTAGTGACGCCTCTGCTATGGCAACGGGCACAGCAGCAACAAAGGAATTGGTTGCTTCAGATCCTTGCGAGGCAACGACCGGATTATGAAGTCAGTTCGTGCAGTCAACCTTGCTTACTTTTATTACCAAGCCTGATATTCTTCTCTTCATTATCCTCTTCCGCCACCTTTCTCTCATTGCAGTTCCTTTTTACACAAATTTTATGTAGCTTATATTTGATAAATTCTGGGCGACACATCTTTTTGTTACTTAACATGTGCAATGTATCAAATCATGTGCTATATGATACGTTTCACAGCTACAACACACCCTGCATTTTTTTAAAGATTGTATGGTATAGTAATTTTATTTTTTTCACAATTTCCAACTTTGGAGACACATGGAAAGCTCATCACGAACATACAAATATGGAGATGGATATGTAGGTCACCACATAGTGTGAGGGGGGGGGGGCATGAAAGTCAAATGAGTATTCAGAAAAAAAAGTATATTGAGCAAAAGGCAGTGAGAGACGTCAGGCTGGGCTGTTGACCCCCTCTCTTACAAACACAGAGTCTCTTTGGAGGAAGGGGAAGGAAAATTACTGGTCGTATAGTGGGCAACAAGACTGGAAATGGCACAAGAACCCTCATTTCCCTTTCACCCGCCTATGCCCCGACGAACACAACTCCGCTCGTTACACACATCAAAGGGACTTCTCTCACAAGACGCTCCTCTACTCGACACCAACAAAAGTCACGCTAATGATATGGCTGCAAAAAGAAGAGAGAGAGAGAGAGAGAGAGAGAGAGAGAGAGAGAGAGAGAGAGAGAGAGAGAGAGAGAGAGAGAGAGAGAGAGAGAGAGAGAGAGAGAGAGAGAGAGAGAGAGAGAGAGAGAGAGAGAGAGAGAGAGAGAGAGAGAGAGAGAGAGAGAGAGAGAGAGAGAGAGAGAGAGAGAGAGAGAGAGAGAGAGAGAGAGAGAGAGAGAGAGAGAGAGAGAGAGAGAGAGAGAGAGAGAGAGAGAGAGAGAGAGAGAGAGAGAGAGAGAGAGAGAGAGAGAGAGAGAGAGAGAGAGAGAGAGAGAGAGAGAGAGAGAGAGAGAGAGAGAGAGAGAGAGAGAGAGAGAGAGAGAGAGAGAGAGAGAGAGAGAGAGAGAGAGAGAGAGAGAGAGAGAGAGAGAGAGAGAGAGAGAGAGAGAGAGAGAGAGAGAGAGAGAGAGAGAGAGAGAGAGAGAGAGAGAGAGAGAGAGAGAAGCAAAAACAACAAATATAGTCTGGTTCTCCATGTGCTCCTATCCCTCACATATACAGAAAGGCGTTGGTAAGGTTGTGGTAAGCCAGTGGATCCTCAAGATAATCAATTGCCTTGCGTGGTGTTGGTGACGTCTCGGAGAAAGCTTATGAACGGATGGTACTGAGCTCCTATCCGGGTGACACATTGCCGCTAGCATGCCCATGGATCACTCCCCACGCGAGGACACACTTTAAAGGGACAGCGGCGACGATCTATCAGTGTTGCTGCTCTCTCTGACGTGTTCCCAGGTCATTTGTGAAGCGACTGTGTGTGTGTGTGTGTGTGTGTGTGTGTGTGTGTGTGTGTGTGTGTGTGTGTGTGTGTGTGTGTGTGTGTGTGTTGGAGGGAAATAGGTGAGAGATGTTCGCCACCAGTCTTCGTCTTCCTTTTTTCTTCCCTCATTATTGTTTTACCTCTTTCCCTTTCACTTTGTTTTCCTCCTCCTTCTTCTCTTCGTCCTCCTCCTCTTATTTCTCTTACTCCTCCTCCTCCTATTTCTCCTCCTCCTCCTCCTCTTATTTCTCTTACTCCTCCTCCTCCTCCTCCTCCTCCTATTTCTCTTACTCCTCCTCCTCCTCCTCCTCCTCCAAAACAGTTTTTCATTACATTTTGAGCAAAAAAATTAAAGTGAAAAAAAAAAAAACCCATTATTGGACCATTACTGGCTCACTAAGGTATGACAGTGAACACATGGCCGCAATCTTAGACCGTAACTTCGCGTCATTGTTCATGGTTGAGAAAATGTACCAAAGGAGCCTATTATGCCCAGGGAATCACACCCCTAAATATTGGTGTTATATTCGAGCATGATATAAAAATGCACCCGGACAAACTAGCCACGGAAGTGTTAACAAGACCCAAGAACCTATCCCCCGTGATAATAGAACTTTTAATGAACAACAAATCCAGCTTCTTTCAGCACATGGTAAGGGAGCAATGGGTTCAGACGACACTATCATCAGAGCTCGTTCAATTTAAATCTAACACACGATAGTAAGCAACCAACAATGTCTTTTGAGAGCTTGCAATTGAAGATGTGTCAATACTGGAATGACAGCTGAATGAGTCTCGTCTCTTATTTTCAATCTTTTTTTTTAACCTTACTTATCCATGAATATTACAGTTATAATATTAAATGAGGCATGGCTGGAAAGAATGTGAAAAGTAGGTAATACTGGAAGAAGATGTCTGTCATATCCGTTCGGGTTTTGAAACTATGACCATCAAAATATCGATGACCCTAGCATCCCTAGTTTCGAGAGTATTTCTTGGTGTACTCAAATACCTATATGTATGAAAAAGACTGTTAGGAGAATTTAATTTCCATTATGAGTCTATATATCCCGTTCTTCCAAACAAAACTTGAGCTAGTTTTGGAGACTTAAATAGTTTTTTTTTAGTTTTAAATCCTTAATAATTACAGAATTTATATTTCGAGGAAAATGCGCTCTAAGTTTTAAGAGTGATATACAAGCCGATTTTTGCTGACTTAGGAATGTTGGATGAGTAAATTTTGCCTCGGGGGATATTCTCTAATACTTCTGGCGTGCTTTGAGGCCGAGTGGTTTTCTACTTTTTCATCTCCAAAGTAACCCGAGAACTGGGATATCGCTCAATCAATTCAGGGGAGTCATGCATTACAGACGTCGGCAAAAGTTTTCTCGAGCAATCACGCTCAGAACATCGGATTTCTGACTTGTGTAATATTACGGTGGAGGGCATGGCGGTCGAATTTGTTTTTAAATTAATCAATCGTGTTTCACTGAACCACTGAAGGTGACCTGTTCCATTCTGGTGCAAGAGCATTTTTAAAGAAAAGATTAAGCATATGTATGATTTTTTTTGTTTGCAAATATGATTAGAGATTTTTTTTTTTTTTAATTCGAGGTGTTCTATTCATTAGCCGAATATATATTTTGAAACTTTTTTTTTACCTCGAAGGCGGCGTGTCACAAGTGAGGACATGATACGACATAAAAAAATCCTTTTCGAAGGACTGCACAGGAAAAAAGTATTTGAATTGCCCAGCGCCGAACACCTTGTTTAAAAATGTATGCGTGCGAGCGGTCTCGTGAAATATCCGGGTTCAAGTACCGCTCGCCGCTACAAGCTGACAAATTTCAGTCATCGCCGACTGGCCTAAGACTACCCACATGCTGTCCGGATGACCACCCATCACACGGGCCCTGATTCAGAAAGCACTTACAACGATGTAAGTCTGAGATACATCCCTCCGCTTTTACTCTAGCGAAGAGGTTCTAGTGGAGCTCGGGGAGACAGCATGAGTCAAATGTGAATGGTGACACTATAAAAAATATAAAAAATAAAAATAAAACTTGCCTGCGCCACTAACGAGCTGGGGTTGACCATCAGGCCGCATCATGAAAGCTTACCGGCGCTATGGGCCAATCGTAAAAAAAAAATAAGTCCTGCCCATGAGATTGACTTCTGTTTATAAACGCTAAGTTCCGCTTACAAAGACAAGGCGTTGCTGCTGTTATTAGCATTATTGCTGGTATTAGCCACATCAGCATCACTAAGACTGTCAGCTCAATCAGCGGCAAGAACATGGTTTTGATCCTGACCAGGAACATTATTTAACCAGCGCGTCACAGTTGCTTCGACTGGAGGCATGGCTCGACCTGCTCTGACCTGCAAATGCAAACGTATCCACAGCGATGCACATGAGTACGAGGGAAGGAAGAACGATGGACGCAGACACAAGGAAGGAAGGAAGGAAGGAAGGAAAAAAAGAAAAAGCGAGAAACATAAATATTCAACAGTCTCGAAGTACCCTCAAATACCGTTCCCCAGCCAGTCGCAAGGACACAAAAACTGGTATGTAGAATGAACTCAAGACGAAGAGATAATACCCTGCACTTCCACATACACGCACACACACACACACACACACGCACAGCCTGCTAATCACCCGCCAGTCAGCCACGCTCCCGGCAACACGATATTCTGTTTGCCTCTCCGTCCGTCCTTCAGTCTGCCAGCCTCACCACCACCTGCAATCTCAAGCTCCCCTCATAACTCACCGGAAACGCTCAGATGAATTTTTCCGCAGCGTTTTATCTTATTCAGCCGTCCACGGTAAGATGAGGGAGTATGGTAGGTGCTAATTACAAGGGCATGGCCTGTCAGAATGCAGACCTAAATACATTTCTTGACAGCTCTTCATCTTTGCCAGCCTTTCCCTGTCAAATGATGAAGAGAGGTCGCTAGGAACGGGAAGCTATGGTATACAAGTATCATGATCTGTATGTGTAGGTCATAAGTATGCCTGATATCAACGGAGTCTGGTTGAGTTTTTCCTCTCTCGTATATGCGACTAAGAAGCATGGACGGAAGGATGAAGGGAAAAAGGAAGGGAAGAATATAGGATGGAATGATAGAAAGAATAAAAAAAGAAGAAAATGGGTGAAGGGAAGGAACGTCAGAAGGAATTAAGGAAACTCGTGGAACACTCAATTTTCCTACAATCAACAAGTGAACAATGTGTAAAATAATATGCATGATGTAATAACTCAAATAAGTGAGGTTACTGTTTACGTGTCTGAAGTGCAGAGTATCATTCATTTGCTAACTGATCTTTCTTATCATACTTACATTTTTTTTTTAACAAGATGAACCAATTATTTCACCGCTCCCTCTCAGCCATAATAAACACGAAACATTTTACATCACGCAAACAGATACAACTCTTTATGATGTAAATGATACAACTCCTGTTAGGGTAAAAGTGTTGTCACGCAGAGCTCACAGGATAGTGCAAACAGGTATTATTTCTACACATTGATTTGAGTGTTTACGGCTATGCGACCGCTTTTCCCTCGTTATCAGAAGCAACAACAAAAACAGTCACCGTGACATCTGACGAGGCAAGTATTTTTATCAGTCGCCATTAACGAGCCAAACAACGTCACCGCCCAATACGTCCATCATGTGACCGCTCTTTGAACATTTATATTTGCAGCGAGCACACGGCAGGGGTAGGTTTTGTCATCAACTTAATTGGTCACGTAATTCAGAAGCCGCTGTATTCACTCATCAGGTGGGTTCAAATGATGTTAATTAATTAATGTTCACTCGTTATTTGTTGTTGCTATGAAGTAACAAATTGGATTGTGCTCTAATTATTTTTTTTAATGTTTAAAGAATTTGATATTGCTATTTGTAACTTAATAATCTCTCTCTCTCTCTCTCTCTCTCTCTCTCTCTCTCTCTCTCTCTCTCTCTTCTACGCTTGTATCCTGGCAAAATAAAGAAAAATAGCCCCAGTCTGGTCAAGTCACACACACACACACACACACACACACACACACACACAAAAAAAAAAAAAAAAAAAAAAAAATCGAGTCAGATGCCTAAAATATGTGTCTGACAGCTTTGAATCTTTCCCTCGCTAAATGTGTGATTAACGACCGCCCTGTGTCCTGGCATTCTGGCTGCCTGGTTGGGTGTGTTCGTATAGGTACGTATGTAGTATGTATCGAACTCTCTACGTTCTTTTTATGTTCCTTTAAGTGCCTTTCTATTAATCTATATATCTGTTTATTTATCTGTAGTTATTTTTCTCTATTCTACTTCATACCAATATATCTCCTTCACTTGGACATGTCTCTCTCCTACAAGGCAATTTTCTTTTTCCTATCTATTAATCTATATATCTGTTTATTTATCTAAGTAGTTATTTTTCTCTATTCTACTTCATACCAATATATCTACTTCACTTGGACATGTCTCTCTCCTACAAGGCACTTTTCTTGGCCCACGGTGTTATGGACTTACTCAAGATGGGGATATGGCGTTTTGGAAAGCTGTGCATGACAATTACCATTAGAAAAATAGCTACAGGCAACAATGACGACAGCAGTAACGGCGATACGAGCAAAAGAATAACACCATCGCATACAGGCACGGCATTATTAGCATTTTTTTAGGAATTAATGACTAAACATATTTTATACACATTCGATAAAAAGGGGGAAGGAACAGAAAACGATATGAACGCAGCGATACATGGTCCAGAAAACCATTATTCATGACAAGGAGACGGCTGCGTGCATTGCTGTCTTGTCTGTCCCTCATTCTCGTGTTTTTCCTTTCTTTACGTTACCTTACTTTATCACAGGAACCAGGGGATGAAGACGAGTATAAAGAAGAAACGAATATGATGAAGTGGAAGAAGGTGGTGATGATAAAAGGAAAGAAAAATATTAAGAAAAAGAAAAAGAAGAAGACGTATGAGGAAGAAGAAGAAGAAGAAGAAGAAGAAGAAGAAGAAGAAGAAGAAGAAGAGGTACGAGGAAGAAGAAGACAAAGAAGAAGAGGTAGAAGAACAAGAACAACAACAAGCAGAACTAGACCCAGAATAACAAGAACAAAAAGAAAAATAGAAAAAAAAGATAAAATACGAAAAATAATAACAAAGTAAAAAAAAAAAAGCTGGAAAACAGAAAGAAAAAAAGCAGAAGTCTCGAACAAAGAAGAAATCTGAAGGAAAATGTTTGAGAGAGTAAAGAAAACTTGTGTCACAGACGGAGAGTTTTAACAACCTAGAACTAAATTATATCAAGATGGTCCAAAAATCCTGATAAAAATAAGAACTAAATTTTTCCCGTTTCGCTTGCTATCAACTTTTTTTTTGCCCTCTCTTTAATTCCCTTCACATATCACCTTCTCAATGTGTGTGTGTGTGTGTGTGTGTGTGTGTGTGTGTGTGTGTGTGTGTGTGTGTGTGTGTGTGTGTGTGTGTGTGTGTGTGTGTGTGTGTGTGTGTGTGTGTGTGTGTGTGTGTGTGTGTGTGTGTGTGTGTGTGTGTGTGTGTGTGTGTGTGTGTGTGTGTGTGTGTGTGTGTGTGTGTTCGAATGCGCGCGCACTTATGTAAATTTAAATGCTTCCTGTCTTCGCAATCCACTGTCAAACTTCTTCCTTTCTTCTTTGTTTTATAGTCTCAGCTCTTCTTTTCCCTTCCCTCTTTCCTTCTCCATTGTGTTGTCTTCTCCTAGTCTTCCTCCTTTTGCTCTCCTTTACCTCCTTTTTTTTCCTCCTCTTTACATCCTCTTTCGTATCGCTCACTCTCATCGACACTCATTTATTTACTTTATTCTCTATTTCTTTTTCTCTCAATCCTCGTTCTCCTTCTTTGCCTGCTTTCACGTCGACAACCCCTGGCGATCTCAGCATTATTATTTTATTACATTTCTGCCTCCTCCTCCTCCTTGTCCTTGTCCTTCTTCTCTTCCTCCTCCTTATTATCGTTGCTCTACTTTTCCTCCTCGTTATCCTCCTCTTATTCCTCGTCCTCGTCCTCGTTCTCCTCCTCTCACGTCTCTCCTGCTCATATTTTTAACTATTTCCTTTCTTTCTTTTTCCTCAGCCTGTCTGTCTGTCTGTATGTATAAATGTATCTCTCTCTCTCTCTCTCTCTCTCTCTCTCTCTCTCTCTCTCTCTCTCTCTCTCTCTCTCAGTTCTACGAGGAAACTCTTGGGAAAGATAAACAGGGCGACATTTTTTCCTACGAGTTTCAGGACGGCTGGGGAGGGTGAAGAGGAAGAGGAGGACAACGAGGAGGATAAGGAAGAGGAGGAGGAGGAGGAGGAGGAAGAGGAAGATGATAAGGAGTAGGAGGAGGACGAGGACGAGGAGAAAGAGGAGGAGGAGGAGAAGGAAAAGGAGGAGGAGAAGGAGAAGGATGAGGAGGAGGAGGAAAAGGAAGGGGAGGAGGAGGAGGAGGAGGAGGAAAATGAAGAGGAGGAAGAGGAGGGGGAGGAGGAGGAGATGGTGATGGTGAAACAAGATAAAAATAGAAGTAATAAGAGAAGGAAGAGGGGTAGGAAAATAAGTAAGAAGAGGAGGAGACGAAGAGGAGGAGGAGGAGGAGGAGGAGGAGGAGGAGGAGGAGGAGGAGGAAGAGGAGGAGGAGGAGGAGGCGTAGTTATCACCCCAAAAAGTTTCAGCTTCGTGACGGCATGGTTGGTCGAGGCTGATCTCTCTCTCTCTCTCTCTCTCTCTCTCTCTCTCTCTCTCTGAGAACTCTGAGAACCGAGTTACCACAAAGATTGGTAACTCGGTTCTCACTGACGAAGACAGGCAAAGCCTCCAAGAGGATTTGCACAAAATTTCAGCTTGGTCGGATAGATGGGAGATGCCCTTTAACGTAGACAAGTGCCAGGTCCTTCAAGTTGGAACGAGGAATAAGAAGTTCGATTACGAAATGCGCGGCGTTAAACTCAAAAGCGTTCAATGCGTCAAGGACTTGGGGGTCAAAATCGCGTCAAACCTCAAATTCTCACAGCAATGCATCGATGCAGCAAATAAAGCGAACAGAATGTTGGGCTTCATTAAAAGAAACTTTTTATTCAAGAATAAAGATGTAATACTCCCGCTCTACAACAGTTTAGTCAGACCCCACTTGGAATATGCGGTACAGTTTTGGTCTCCCCACCATGCAAAGGATATAGCTAAATTAGAAGGTGTTCAGCGTCGGGCAACGAAAATGATCCCTTCCTTGCGCAACAAATCCTACAAAGAAAGGCTTTCTACCCTTAACATGTTCTCTCTTGAGAAACGTCGCCTCCGAGGAAAACTGATCGAATGTTTTAAAATACTTAATGGTTTCACGAATGTAGACAGATCAACATTGTTTATGATCGATGACACTTTGCGCACGAGGAACAATGGCGTAAAACTCAGATGTAGACAAGTAAATTCAGACTGCACCAAATTTTTCTTCACCAACGTTGTAGTGCGAGAATGGAATAAGCTTCCACCATCAGTGGTCCAGTGCAACACGATTGACTCCTTCAAAAATAAGCTCGACCGTCACTTCCTTCAACGTAATATTAACTAGAGTAGAAATGCAACGTTTTGGAGTCTTCTGAATAATGTAAAATCAATTAGGTTTAAGGACAGACCACCAAGTCTGGACCATGGGGTCTGTGTGGTCTGATTTTCTATGTAAATCTATGTAAATCTCTCTCTCTGAAAACCGATCCTGACACGCTCTATGCTTTGTGTTTTGTGCTTGGGGCGCTTTTGCGATACAGTGTTGCTGCTGTTGTTGTTGCTGTTACAAATGCTTCTGTGTTGTTGCCTTAGAACTAGGGTCGTATTTTAAAACATTTCGTCGCCCAAGTTCACATATTTGACAAGGCTTTCGTAGGAGCTGTAGGCCTTTCCAGGGGTAGTTTTATGACCCTGGTGGTAGTTTGACCCTTCTTCTGTGCCATGAACCTTAAAAAAACACTCATGAAGACCCGATTGATCCCCTCTTTAACCTTTAGAAATAGTCGATGTGAGAAGCGATGGTATCTTAAAATACAGCCCCTAGCTCCTACCCAGCGTTGCCAGATTATCGTACTCAGAGCATCGTAGTTTTCGATTTCTGACTAACAACTACTGCAATAAAAAAAGGAACCCGCGAATAACTAACCATTTCGACGACAGCTATAAATGAAGGTAGCTATTGGAGTGGACGAGACAGTTTTGGAGGTGGAAATCGATAGCCGTAATAGGCTGAGTACGAGAATCTGGCAGCACTGGGAGTCCTACCGATTGCTTTGCCGACACTTCTTACTATATTCCTCTAGGTATTTGTTTTTATCATCTATTTGGTCTTAGATAATCATTTCAGCGTTTCAGTGAATCTCATAGAGTAAAAAAAAAATTTTCGTCACCTGAAGCGACCGAAGAGGAGGACAACGAGAAGGATAAGGAAGAGGAGGAGGAGGAGGAGGAGGAAGAGGAAGATGATAAGGAGTAGGAGGAGGAGGAGGTGGAGGAGGAGGACGAGGAGAAAGAGGAGGAGAAGGAGAAGGAAAAGGAGGAAGAGAAGGAGAAGGAGGAAGAGGAGGAGGAAAAGGAAGGGGAGGATGAGGATGAGGTTGAGGAAAAGGAAGGGGAGGATGAGGAAGAGGATGAGGATGAGGATGAGGATGAGATGGTGATGGTGAAACAAGATAAAAATAGAAGAAATAAGAGAAAGAAAAGGGGTAGGAGAATAAGTAAACAGAGGAGGAAGACGAAGAGGAGGAGGAGGAGGAGGAGGAGAAGAAGGAAAAGGAGGGGGAGAAGGAGAAGGAGGAAGAGGAAACATGGAAACATGGAAACATGGAAATGCAGGCAACAGAAAGCCTATTGGCTCATTACGAGGTCGCCCGCTTGGGTGGTTTAATCTGCTCGACCGCCACTTGGGGCTTGGTGAGCAGATGAAAGCACCTCGATATTGAGGAGCAGATGGAAGCCCCTCGTTATTCAGTTTACTCCTGACGCAGCGAAATGACGGTCGATTCTATATTTGAAGGAGTTGATGGTATTCGCATTTACTACTTCTGAGGGAAGATTGTTCCAGTGGCGGATGACTCGGTTTGAAAAGAAACTCCTTCCAATGTCTGTGTTACATCGACTCGACTGAATGGGTAAACCGTTATTTCTAGTTCTTGAGTTGGTTTGCAGTTCAAAGAATTTGGAGTAATCGACGTTATTGAACTTTTTTAGATACTTGAAGACTTGAATCATATCCCCTCGTAGGCGTCTTTTCTCCAATGTAAAGAGATTGAGTCGCTTGAGTCGTTCCTCGTACGGTTGAGCCCTGAAGGTTGGAATCATCTTTGTGGCGCGTCGTTGAATCCTTTCCAGTAAAGCAATGTCCTTTCTGTAATTGGGAGACCAGAACTGCACTGCATACTCGAGGTGCGGTCTTACCATGGAATTATACAAGGATAGCATCACGTCTGGTGTTTTACACTCGAAGTTCCTCGCTATGAACCCGAGCATAATGTTGGCCTTGTTGTATGCTTTTTTACAGTGATTCGCGTGTTTCAGGTCACTGCTGATAGTGACTCCAAGATCCTTTTCCTCCTGCATCGCTTGCAGAGACTATTTTGGGACCCAATGTGCATGACTTTGCATTTGTCAACATTAAAAGACATTTGCCATTTTTCCGACCATTCGATAATGTGATTGAGGTCTTTCTGAATGATTTCGCAGTCGGTCTTTGTGAGGGCATCTCCACCCACCTTGGTGTCATCTGCAAATTTCGATATTGTGGATTTCAGTCCTGATTCTAGGTCATTGATATATATGATAAAGAGGATGGGTCCCAGCATTGACCCTTGAGGCACTCCACTAGTGACTGGTAGCCAGTCGGAAGGCTGTCCGTTGAGTAGTGCTCGTTGTTTTCTGTCGGTGAGCCAATCTCTTATCCACGCGATCAGATTGGCTCCGATGCCCGCCGAGTGCAGTTTCTTAAGGAGTCGCTCGTGCGGTACCTTGTCGAAGGCTTTCTGAAAGTCCAGGTATGGTACCGCACGAGGAGGAAAGGAGGAGGAGGAAAAGGAAGGGGAGGATGAGGATTAGGAGGCATGCAGACTCTGGAATACCTGTTACTAAGCCACCTGTTACATAAGCTTCTCTAAAGTAATGTTAACTACCCTGCTGACATGCGTTTGGGAATATCACTGCCCCCATAAGCCTTACCCTCACCTCCCCACAGAACAACACTTTCGTATTAACTCGTCATTAACAGACACATTCCATTCCACGCCTGGCATTCCCTTGTCATACGTCAAGTCCTTTGCGTTTAATCTAACTTCACTTTAATGTAGATAATTATATATTCTCCGGAGTAGTAATAACACCACCACCATCAACAACAGCAACAGAAACAGCCAGCACCACCACCAGTATCTCCATCCCCGACACACCAAGACCACACCAGCAAAAGAAAATGAGGAAAAGAGAAGAAGCAACACAACAACAACAATAACAACAAGCAGAGGATATAGAACACTGAGATTTAACAGCAGCAATAGTTTGATAGTTACAATTCCGCACATGAGTGTATGGAAAGCATCAACACGGCTATGAGGGAAAAAAACAACGTAATAAAAAGGAGACTCAGAAAACGTGTGGCAGAGATAAGAGCGTGAGAAAATACGCAAAGAAAACACATGCTGACTTAAGCCACTTACTTCTTAACTTGTTTCCCCTCCTAAACCCTCTCCTCCTCCCCCTCCTCCTCCTTCTCTTTTTCCTTCTCCTCTTCCTCCTTCTTTTCTTCTTCCTCCTCCCTCTCCTCCTCTTATTCGAGTACAACATTAACTTTTACACTCCCAAACTCTTTTATCCTTAAGCCTTTGGAGCACAGACACTATCTTCTTCCACCTTCTCTCTCTCTCTCTCTCTCTCTCTCTCTCTCTCTCTCTCTCTCTCTCTCTCTCTCTCTCTCTCTCTCTCTCTCGTTCATTTTTCATTCCCTCTCCTTCCGTGTTCTCCTTTCTTTTTCCTTTTGTTTTCTTTCATTCTTCATATTCTCTTTTTCTTGTTCAGTGATGACCGCCTCGTCTTTTATGTCATCGTTTCCTTTCCTTTCCTTTATTGCTGTATTTACTTGACCTTCTATTTTTCATAACTTTATATTTACTCTTTGCATTTATTTTTCACCGATAGTTTTGATTCTCGTTTCTCTATTTATATTTCAGTTGGTCCTTCACTTAACAACTTTCATCATTCAGTCTCTAACGTTCCCTTTTTTCTTGTTTTCAGGTCTTTTTTTCCTCATTTTTTTTTTCATTGCTCCTTTCATGTTCCTAGTCCTTCTCTCTGGTCTCATGATATTCATCCTTAATACCAAACGTTGCTGCCTATATCGCCGGTAGGCTCTTGAAGGGCCTCTTGGATGACCCCAGCCCGTTTGTGGCGCAGGCAAAATTTATTTATAGTGACTCCCGTGATGAATGTCTGTTGTTTGACTTATGCTGCTCCCCGGTGCTCCACTTTTTTTTTTAACAGCGAAGGAGACAGCACAAGAGCACAAAAAAAGGAAACAATAAAAAAAGCCCGCTACTCGCTGCTCCTGTAGAGAATCCAAAGAGGTGGCCGAAAGAGCAGTCAATTACGTGAGAAGAGGTGTCCTGATATCTTCCTCTTCAATGAGTTCAAGGCGTTGGCAGGAGGAAATACAGTTGAAGGAAGATCGTCGCTAAAGTTAGGGCTGACTGAAACTCTCGGCAGCGTAAGGGTAATCTTCCTCCACTTGGCGATGACTGAAAATTGTCAACGTCCATCAGTGGATCTGGAACCTAGGTACTCGAGCTCACCACGCTGACCACTCGACCGCCGTCTCCCCCATTATAAATTTTCTCTCATTCCTATTAATATTTCTTTTCAGTTTTTCTGTGTACTGTATATATTTCCTTTGTGTTCATTATTTATTCTCTGACATTCATATTCGTCTTGTTTTTGATCTTCCTTACAACATTGCTGCTCTTAATGCTGCTATTTTCCTGTTTTTTACCTTTATTTTATTTCGTCACTTTACCTCGTGTTATGTCTTTAGCTCTCTTAAGATACGAACTTTCGTCGCTTCTTATTCCGAGTTTTTTCCTCTTCAGCATTTAATTACGCTAAGACTTCTCTCATCTCTTAATATTTCATCTCTGTGTTCGTGCGTGTGGGCCCAGGACAGCCAAGGGACCCGTGTGCTTCAAAGGACAAGTGCAAACCCATTAACAGCAGGTTTTAGCGATATTTCTTGACGAGTCCTTGTCGCCGAGCAGCCTCAGATGACGTAATGCTAATGAGATCATGCCACCGTGACCCGCACGTGTCATATAGTTGTGAGCTACTCATATTGTAGCGTGTCTTCGCATAGTAAGGCACGTCAAGTTATGGCTAACATTTCGGGGGTCACGGCAATAATAGATTATCGACCCCGGTGGTGGGTGGGTAAGAAAAAAAATATAGGAAAACAAGAAACAAAGAATCAGTATGGGAGCAGTTAGAGCGTATTGAGGTGTGTGTGTAATACAAACACCATGACTCCTCCATACTCATTAATACAGTTTGCTGAAGGCTGCTATCGTATTTGGACTCACTAAATCAATGCGGACGATTTCTCACACGTTTTATTTGCAGCCCCACAGTTGCCAATGTATATATGAAATCAGTGTGTGTGTGTGTGTGTGTGTGTGTGTGTGTGTGTGTGTGTGTGTGTGTGTGTGTGTGTGTGTGTGTGTGTGTGATTAATCTTTTTCTAAACATTCATAGTCTAACCGAATAACTATTAGATCTTTTTCATAAGTTCCGTATATGTAAGGCTGCACACGAGGTTGCTTTGTTGAAGTATTTTTTCGTCACGAACACACTTTTCCAACTACAGGCAAGTACTCGTTTCCGCATTAGTGTGAGTACATGTTTAGTCACTGCCCCGTGCGCATTACAAGATTTCCCTCAGGTTTAATTATGAACGCAAAAACCGCTCCTTGTATCTTGATGAAGGCGTTGCACTTGCTAATATTGAGCAGTATTTAGCGTTTATTTGATCGTGCTGCAGATTGAAAAATACTTCCAAATACCCTTTTTTTTTAATTGTTTGACTGGAGAAACATAATACTGTTTCTTTATAAACGTCCCTGAGTTATGCAGCAGTTTTTTTTACAGCAGAGGAGACAGTTCAAGGGCATAAAAAATAATAATAATAATAATAATGAAAAAAAAAAAAAAGCCAGCTGTCTTACTTACGAATTATATGTAACACACTTAGGGTTTGAGTTAGCTACATGACTAACGAACGAGTCTCTGTTATGTCTCCGATGGCAGGACACCCCTCCTTTTCTCCCTAACTCCTTGTCTTAACCCAGCGTTTCTCAACCTTTGATAGCCCATGGCCCCCCTCACCGAGTGGCTAACACTCGTGGCCCCCTGCCCTTCAATAAAAAAAATGCAGATTTTGTTTTATGTTGTTTATTCAGTCACTAAAATTATAAATCAAAGTAAAAATTTTTGCTGAACAATATAATCAATGAGACACTTGCTGTTGGGCTCGTGTGACGAGGCCTCTTATGTCTGGCTCCGTCTTGGACACAGCAAGGCGAATATCGTTCCCAACATCAAGACGGTTTCTGGACTTCGTTTTAATGGTCGCCAGGTCAGAAAATCCAGATTCGCAAAGGTATATTGTGGCGAATTGAACGTGCATTTCGGATGCCTTCTTGCTGAGTAGTGGATATGCATCCTGAACAGACAACCAGAAGCTGGAGAGGTCTTCTCTGTTACTGAAGGCCAGCTTCATTGCTTTTGAGACCTTCAACTCTGCGAGCTCCTCTGCTTCGTCTTCAGTAGGTTCAATTTCGGTGTTGAATGGGTCTCTGTGCCATGGAACATCCAATGGAGCATCGTCGAAATAAGATTTGAACTCAGCGGAGAGAATGTCGAGATGTCCAATGATGCAATCTTTGATGCCGATGGGAAGTTCAATCCTCTGCGTCTGCAGATGCTCGTCCAAGAAAGGAAACGAGGCTGTGGATCCGGCCTCGATTCGTGCCTGCCAGACTCCCATTCGAGCAGACAGTCCGGCAAGCTTGTCTTGAACGTCACTGACTGTCACATCATGGCCTTGCAAAGACTGGTTCATTTCGTTGAGTCGGCCGAATATATCGGCCAGGTAGGCGAGCATCATGACGAACTCTTCATTGTCGAAGTGGACATGGAGGTTGTTTTCGTTCTCTCGCAGGAAAATTTCTGTCTCCAACCGGAGTTCATACAACCGAGAGAGGCATTTCCCCCTCGATAGCCAACGAACTTTGGTGTAAAACAGAAGTCCCACATGTTGCGCTCCCATTTCGTTGGCCAGAAGTTGGAAGAGCCGATGATTTTTGGCCTTCGCACGAATGAAGTTGATCACTTTGACCGCAACGTCCATGACTTCCAACAAACGCGGCGGTAGAGTTTTTGACGCAAGAGCATATCGGTGTAGTGAACAGTGGGAAGACGTCACGTGGGGCCATTCATTCTTCACAAGCGTGACGAACCCTCCTTTAACGCCAATCATCGCTGGGGCACCATCAGTACAAATGTGCTTGAAATTCTGCCAGCTGAGTCCATTCACTTCAAAAAAAGAGTCCACGATGGCTTTGACATCTTTTGCTGTCGTTGTGGTTGGCAGGGTATTGCAGAATAAGAACTCTTCCTTCATCTTTCCTTCTTTCTCGTAGCGAGCGAAGGCGATCAACTGGCTCTCCAGAGCGGTGTCGGTAGACTCATCAAGTTGAAGGCTAGCCTGGAGCGTGCTTTGCTTGATTTCACAGCAAACTTGACGGCACACATCAGCGGCCATGTCATCAATCCGTCGGCGGATCGTGTCATTAGAGAGCGAAACTTGCTGGATTTTCTTTTTTGCCTCTGGTCTGGCAAATTGTTTAAAAAAAACCTCTTCCCCTATGACCGGAGTCTCGTCACCTTAATTATACACTCCAAGCTTCTGCATTCTGAATTGCATTTTTCGGTGTCCGCTCGTGGCCCCCCGGTCGAAGGCCCGTGGCCCCCTTGGGGGGCCACGGGCCCCCGGTTGAGAAACGCTGTCTTAACCACTGTCCCCTTTCCTTCCTCTTCCTTGTGCCAAATACAATAAAGAACAACCTGCAGATTAGTATCACAGTTATTACTATCATTTATAACTGACATACTTGGGATTTCACCTTTACAGTTTGTGAAGGGCCATAGGTTATAGGTGAGAGAAATTTACTTTGGTTAGGTCAGTTACTTTTTGTTCGTGCACTGTACACCACACGTCTCCATCAAATTTTATTACCCCTCGCATGTAGTGGGCTATAGGTTACAGTGGCCGATATTGCAAGAGGGAAACAATACAGATTAATCTTGGGAGTCCAGCGTACCTGAGGTTTCTTTCTGTTAGGTGTGATGTCATATAAAGGTTTCCGTCGTATGTATTGAGAGACTTTAGTGTATTCATTCACAACACTATTATTCCGTAAACTATTTTTTGGCTATCTCGTTATCGTACGTAGATTTTTATAACATTCAACTAATTGACAACTAGCATATGCCCGGGGGCGCGTCGCCTCGTTCAAACGCAGACTCCACTCCCGATGGCCCCCTCGAGCAATCTCCCAGACAGCGGCACTACCCATTCCAAATTCCCCCTGGAAGGAATGATCTACTTGTCCCAGCCATGAGTTACGTGGGCGTTCCCTTGATCTCCTCCACTCAGGGTTGTCTCGTACTGAACGACCCTATGAGTAGGATCGACGTCCGGGAAGGCGTGCCACATGCCCATAAATAGCTGGACTTGAACTCTACTCTGTCCAAGAGAGCTGTGTGTGAAGCCCCCTACACGTGAGATGCGTACTCCATGCATACGAGGGCGGACAAGGCCCTTGTATATGGATAGCAACTGTGCGGGGGAGAAGAACTGGCGGAGACGATACAGAACGCCCAACCACGAGCAAGCTGATTTAGTGAGAGAAGAGAGGTGAAGTTTCCAGTTATGATTAAGATTATGTTTGTTCTTGGTCATTATTCATGACTCTGCTGTGGGTTATGAAAATCTCCATAAAAACTGTAAACACTCAGTGATGCTACTGGAAATTTTAGTATCATTCAGAATCCTGGATAAAGGTGAAACGAGAGGAACACGTTTGTAGCCGAAGAATAGAAGGAACGAGTGGTGCAAGTGACGCAGACTGATAAAGAATTGAAAGGGGGACGTGAGGCCGTGTCCAGAAGCGGCACTAAAGAGACAGGGGAGAGACGGAGTGTACAGGGGCAAGACAAGGGCGGCGCTGAAGAGACGAGAAAAAGACGTCGTGGACAGGTGTGAAACAGGGGTGGCAAGAGAAACCTGCGGCCACACCGACAACACACTTTTCTTTTCAAGTTCAGCATATAGCACCGGTAGACTTTTTTCATGGGGTCTGCTGGTCGGTCCTAACCTTTAGTGGCGCAGGCAAGTGTCTTATAGAGGCGCCATCTCGAATGGCACATGCTGCCCCCCAGAACTCATCTTTGCTCCTCTCGAGAGTTTCGCTAGAGTCCGGGTTGATAGGTGGTCTTAAAGGCAGCATGTGGGTAGCCTTAGGCCACTCGGTGATGACTAAAAATTGTCACCTTGTAGCGGCGGGCGGGACTTGAACCCAGGTCCTCCACGACACCGTACCCGTGCACTGAGCATCCAGCCACCTCACTGACAACCGTGCGTGGGCAGGGGTGAGGGAACGACGGCGAGAGGCAACCACTATCACATATATAGCACACAAATAGGTCGAGCGTAAGAGGGAAGCTGCAGATCGCCTACGAGGCCACGAAGCCTACATAAAAGTCTGCCCCGCTCTCCAGGCCCGAGGCTCCTCCCCCACGCGTGACGTCATAACTGTCGTCAAGAACCTCGCCAATCAGCGCTACTAAGCCGTCAAAGGGACAGAGGGACAGAGAAGCTATTCTATTTATCTATTTAATTAATCTATTTCTTTATTTTTTCTTCCTCGCCGCCTCACCTGACACACCAGCCTCAGGCGTCTGTGGTGACTTCCTGTGTTGCTCACGCTTCCTGGTACGGCTGGTTTACCTTCGACATACTCCTCACAGTTTCTATTTGTATCCTTTTAATCTTTCTTCCCTCTCCCATTCCCTATTCCCTCCCCTTATTATTTATTTATCTGGTACGCGGTTGTCATCTTCCATTAGCTTCTAATTATCAAATGATCCCCTTTATTTGAATTATTCGTTTCCTCTTATCCTCCTCTTCTCACTCTTCTGTATCCCCTCCTCCTTATTATCGATATTCTTCATTACCTTGTCTTTCCTCTTACTAAAAACTTCGTTCCTCTTCCTCCTTCTTCTAATCGAGCTTCTCCCTTTATAAATATCTTCCTCATCCTCAATCTCCTATTTTTCCTCCTTTTGTTTCTGACGGTGGTGGTGGTGATCGTCGTTGTCCTCCTCCTCCTCCTCCTCCTCGTCGTGCGTCATACCCTCCACCAGTCCTCTTTCCTCTTTATTATCATTCTTTTTTTCCTCTTTCTCCACACTTTGTTCCTCCCCCTTCAGGTGTTTCGCGCCATGCTCCATTTCTCCTTCCTTTCCATCTTCATTATATTTTCTTTATTCCTTACAATTTACAATTCTTCTTCCACCTATTTCTCCTATTCATATTCCTCTAACTGCTCTTTGATTTCCTTCTCCTTTCCTTTATTCATTTCCTTTTCCCTTTTCTTCCCCATTTTTTACTTTCTCCTCCTCCTATTCTTTCTACTCTTCCTCACGCCCGCTCCTTTCGTCCTTTTAAAGCCCAGAGATGCCGATGTGGCCGGTACAGAGAGCCTGACCCTTGATCTCTTGGCCTTTTTGACGACACAACGTTCTTGCCCTGGTTCTGTCTGTGTCTGTTCTGACTTGTAGATGAGTGTTAGCACTAAAAATGATACTGCAAACCATTTCTCTGTTCCACTGTTTGACTCCAAATGCCTTTCCGATACATTGCTATTTTTTCGGGTGTCTGATTCTTGGCAGATGGTGGTGTTATGTTATGTTCTAAGCTGCGGCGTTACTTTGCAACAGCTCTAGACTTCCCATTAATAATATAAATTAATACTGAAATGAATGTTTTAAGATAATATTAATATAAAATAATGAATAAATACAAATATTAACAAAAACAAACAAAATTATGACTGATACTTATGGCTACTAACAATGCTTTTTCTAATATCCACATCCATTCCCATCCCATCACAGCTTACGAGGCGGGGAAGGCAGGTTAGCAGCAGGGCTACCAAATTATCGTACTCAGCCACTCAGCACATTGTATTTTCCGGTTACTGACACAGCTATCGCAAGCAAACAGAAATAAGTAATGCTTTTAACGATAACTTTAGCTGGAATCTCGTTATCTGTGTGGGCAGGAAAGTTCTGGGCCCTGGAACTGATAAATGGGATGTTTTGAGTACGGTGATTTGGCAACGCTGGTTAGTAGTGATCTGTATCCTAGAGGCGATGCTGCACTGTGCAAACCTACAGGCTGCCACGTAAGCGAGTTCCTAACTATGTACCTTTTTTCTGCTGCAGCTCCGTTCACCTACCAGGACCAAGAAGAAAGTGACGGCTCAATCAAATAAGTGTACAGCCAACATGTATCCCTGACTCAGACCTCCTTCCCCCCACACTCCCCGAGAGGTAAACAAATAACATCACCACATAGCGCGCCCGGCGGTTAACTCTCCCCTCGCCGGCTGTGTGTATATAGCGCCAGCTGCTGTGTGTTTGATTTGTGTCCGTATATCTTTTTTTTCTCTATTGGTTTGGCTGTAAGCAATTATATTAATATTTTACGACATTCAATCAGCAGTATTCTCTCTCTCTCTCTCTCTCTCTCTCTCTCTCTCTCTCTCTCTCTCTCTCTCTCTCTCTCTCTCTCTCTCTCTCTCTCTCTCTCTCTCTCTCTCTCTCTCTCTCTCTCTCCGGAAACGTACAGATGGAGATAACCAAATTATGTTCAGAATGGCGCGCAGATTATCTCTTTTCAAACCTTCCGAGCGTCAATTTACAAGTCGGAATAACATATAAGTGATATAAATGAGGGCGCTTCAGCTGCTTATCAATAATGCAATTTTGCCGAGTGTGAAGAACGACGAAAATAAGCAGGGATAGAGAGCAATGAGGGATAAGTATAGAGATGGAATACTTATTTTGCCTCTTCTTATTTCAGCAATCTCTCTCTCTCTCTCTCTCTCTCTCTCTCTCTCTCTCTCTCTCTCTCTCTCTCTCTCTCTCTCTCTCTCTCTCTCTCTCTCTCTCTCTCTCTCTCTCTCTCTCTCTCTCTCTCTCTCTCTCCTATATTTCTCAAACTTAAAAGAGCGCTATTATAACATGTCGTATCTACTTTTTTACACACAAGAAAGTTTATGTACCTTTTAAGAATTTAGTTTCAGTAACTCATTCACTTGTTGCCCTTGAACATGTAAGCAGGATATCATCACAATAATAGAAGTGATTTATCATTAGGACTTTCATTTACGTATATAAAACACACACACACACACACACACACTCTAATCATGTTTCTTAATGGTCCCTCCAAGCGAGAAAAATGAGAAAAAATCACCCCTCACATAAACCATTTCATAATATATATCAAAGCATTTGTGATCAGATTATGTATCATTTATTTTTGGGGGTTTATGTCATGGCACAGATTTGGCCCGTCGCTGCTACACGGTAAAGCCACAAATTTAGCCCGTCGCTAGTACACGGTAAAGCCACAAATTTAGCCCGTCGCTGGTATACGGTAAAGCCACAAATTTGGCTCGTCGCTGGTACACGGTAAAGCCACAAATTTGGCCCGTCGCTGGTACCGTGTTAACACCTACTATATTTATGAAGCAGTAACACTTTTTCGTCTCAAACTTTTTCCTCGCAACTAAACCACAACACAGTCTTCTTAATTTCACCCTCCATTCTCTCTCTGTTCTGTTTACCTTCCCCGCCGTACACCTGTTTTCCCCTCTCCACACACACACTAACGCGCTCCCCTTCACCACCAAACAAAACGCGCTACTCTCCCCTCACCCATAAACCCTCTTCACCTCCCTCACCCCTCACTCACTATTCAAAAGTATTCCCCTCTCGCCCCACCTGTGTGTGTGTGTGTGTGTGTGTGTGTGTGTTTCCACTCATCCATGCACCAATGGGCCGGCCGATCCCTACATTACTCCCTTAATGCGCTCACACCTTATTTCCATTCGCTTCATATATTTCTTTCGGTGGAAAATTGCACGTCCATATATTTTACTTCAGTTCGTGTGTGTGTGTGTGTGTGTGTGTGTGTGTGTGTGTGTGTGTGTGTGTATCTGTCATTCGCCACGGACTGATCACGTGCTTCACTCAGCTTGAATCATAAGCATAAAAGTATTTTGTTTCTATTTATGGATACGTGTTACGTAAACTATCATAATCAAAATGCATTGTTATTTATTTCACTAGAATTGATTTGTAGTTCATATAATTTAATACAATCACCGTTTGCGTCGATTCAACGTTACTACCCGGTTGTTAAGCTTGGCTGTCATCTACTCATCGACCTAATTTATACGTGTTCCTTACTGTTGGGCTGTGCCTAGCGTCTGGTGTATTTTCACAAGCTACAGAGCCTCCATTTTTCCACTAGTGTGTGCTGGATCTGTAATGTCAAAGCACCAGGGAGCAAGAGAAGATGGCGCCACTATAAAAAAAAACACCTGCCTGCGCCAATAGGGGCTGGGGTCGACTACCATCCAGGCCCCTTAAGCAAACCTACCGGCGCAATAGGCGTAGACGTAAAAAACAAACAAACAAAACAAGCATCATATCTTATATATTTGAAACGGTAATGGGTTTTAAATAATAAGTAAGGTTGTGGTACCAGTAGTAAGGGATACTGATGAACATTCAAAAAGCGTGGAAAGATAAGGAACAAAAACAAATAATTACGGGACCATATAAATTTTGGATCTGCAATACTCGTCCTCAATAAACTCATTTTTTTACAGCAGAGGAGTCAGTTCAGGGGCATACAAAAAAAGGTACCAAATGTTAAAAAAAAGCCCGCTACTCATACTACTAATACTTTGGCAGCAAGTTCCGAATGTGTTGTTTCCCGCCTCCTCCCAGCCAAACCGAGCCCTGTAGGGAAGTCTGGAGCAGCGTTGCCAGATTGTCGTACTCAAAGCACAGTATTTACCGGTTTCTGACGCCTAAATATTACCAAGAGACATCACGATCTAACTCTTTTAACAATAACTATAAATGAATTTCGTTATTGGGGCCCAGGAGACAGTTTGGGGGTCGGAAGTTGGTAAATATGAGGCTGAGTACGACAATCTGTAAGCGTAATCTGCTGCTGTGAGAACCCGTCCCGTTGAACACCGTAACCCGCCCAAAAAACCGCCCACAGGCTTCCATTACCTTCATTCACGATATTTGGGGTACACATTCCCATACTTTCCTTTCCGTTCTCTCTCTCTCTCTCTCTCTCTCTCTCTCTCTCTCTCTCTCTCTCTCTCTCTCTCTCTCTCACACTCTCTCTCTCTCCTCTCTCAATCTGGCAACGTTGGTCTGGAGGCTGAGGAACCTCTGAGAGTCTCTCTCTCTCTCTCTCTCTCTCTCTCTCTCTCTCTCTCTCTCTCTCTCTCTCTCTCTCTCTCTCTCTCTCTCTCTCTCTCTCTCTCTCTCTTATTAGAAGTATTTCAGAGCAAACGCTTAGCAGAGGCACGTAAATTTTCTTGTGTGTAGATTAAACGGTATATTAGCGTTCTTTTAAGTTTTGCGAAATATCTATCTATCTATCTATCTATGAACCTATCTATCTATATATTTATTTATCTATCCATATCTATGTACCTATTTGGTCCTCTATTTTAACTTCTCCAGACAAAATCATATTGGACTTACTAAAGAAAGGTACTTGAAAGCAAACTATACTACAGCATATGCAAAGCCCATTGACCTTGATTTCTAAGAATTCAGAAGCAAAAGGGATTTCCCAGGAAACTTATGAAGTGAAAGATTACTTAACGAGTAAGTTTATTTTAATGTTTCTGGGCGTGCTGTGGAAGATCTATCACGTAATGTAACACACAATTGCAATAAATGCGATTATAATATACAAACGATAAATACTTTTCATTATACAAAATCACTAGCTCGTTTCATTAAAAGTATTTACTGTATGGACACACTGCTCGGGGAAAAATATAATGATTGAAGATAAAGTTAAGTATTAAACAAAAGGAGAAAGGTTTTATCTTGTAGAATATTTGATATTATGAATGCGAATTAGCGGTACAGAACGGATGCAATTATTCCGAACACTGGGAAGGGAGTTTGGCATGAATACATATAATTATAAAACTACAAGCGCAAAGCGAAATTCAATGCTTCAAACGGACTAGGGAGGGACATCGTGAAAAAAAGTAAAATGTTCCACGCGTGCAAAATGCAAACGAAAATATTTAAGATAGGAACCCAAAGGAGGGATAAGACATGGTGGGGCGGAGAGGAAGGTCGAACAGCAAAAAGGTATAACAACATAACAAATAAAACATAGAGTATAAAGGAATACATCAAGGGAATGTTGGTAAAAATAATATTCTTAGCGCACATGATGAACATATTAATAAGTGGTGAAATCTGCGTAGAAGAAGGGAAGGGAGATATGTAATGTAACCTCCCTTTTTCTTTCCTTTACAGTTCAGGGAGAGAAGCGGGAGACTTGATTTTACGTTTTTCAGAGGGGAAGAGAAGGGAAGGGAAGGGAATGGGAGGAGGGGAAGAAGGGCCAGACACGGAGTTCACATGCGATTAAGTGTAAAAGTGTAAAGTAGAGACTTGATTTTACGTTTTTCAGAGAGGGGAAGAGAAGGGAAGGGAAGGGAATGGGAGGAGGGGAAGAAGGGCCAGACACGGAGTTCACATGCGATTAAGTGTAAAAGTGTAAAGTAGAGACTTGATTTTACGTTTTTCAGAGAGGGGAAGAGAAGGGACGGGAAGGGAATGGGAGGAGGGGAAGTAGGGCCAGACACGGAGTTCACATGCAATTAAGTGTAAAGTATATTTGAAGGAAATAAGGTAAATAATACACTTCAAGGAAAGCTAACAAGATATGCATATTGAGAAACCACCACATCGCTTCCTCTTCAAAATTTAGTTTATCTTGTGATTTTTTACTACCGCCCTCCTCCTCCTCCTCGTCCCCCTCTTCCTGCTTCAATCATATTCATCTTTTTTCCTCATATTTCCTCTTTTTTTTCCTACTCAGTCAGTCTGTCTGTCTCTGTCTGTCTGTTTGTCTGTCTGTCTGTCAGTATCTGTCTGTATCTGTCTGTCTGTGTCTGTCTGTCTGTGTCTGTCTGTCTGTGTCTGTCTCTGTCTGTCTTGTCAACACAATACACGTCAACACAATACACTACACAACACTCGTCGCCGCAGCACCGTTGGGCGAAAACACCAGTCAGATGGATGGAAGTCCGCTTGAGGACCTACGGCCTGATCGAGTTCAGCTGTACCTGGGTCTCCCTCATGAATAATTATGGAGAATGGTCTCGCCTCCTGCCTATTGTGGCGGAAGAGCTGCAATGTGAGGTAACAAGTGATCCTCAGAGACGCCGAGACAATAGGCTTTGGGTCCCTGAGGGTGTAAACAAGGCAAGGCGAGGTTCTTCACGTCCTGTCTTTCCAGTCAATGGCGGTGCCTGCCTCCGCGACGCCTTACACAAGGAACACAGATGAAGGACTCCGTCTTTATGTTCCCTCGTCATGTAATTTTTCGGTTTAAGGAACAACTGATAACATTTAAGCTGCCTTTATAAGAAATAAAAGGCACTGTTCACGAAACCAGAACTGGCGCCACTATAAAAATTGCCTGCACCATGACGGGCTTGGGCCGACCACCAGGCCCCTAAAGAAAGCCTGCCGACGCTATAGGCGAACACATAAAAAAAAAGAAAAAAATGATAATCTGGTAATTGTAGTAATTGATGCCCGAGACATTTTTAATTATAAACAGTTTTAAACAGCTGAAGTTCAAAATACAAAAACTCTGTGCTAAAAATATATTTTTTTTAGAGTTCTGAAAGGTGAACACTTGCATTGTTCAAGAGTTCTGTCTTGTCGAGAGACGAAATCATGTTGAACATCCGCCAGTGTGACTACGCGAGATTAGACTCATTGATCAGTGCCTGCCTGGGCTCTCTCCTCCGACACGTTCAGTGTGAAGACTCATTGCTTTCACGAAGGCTGCCTCTCCTCCCTCTGCTAGGAATATATATATATATATCTATATATATATATATATATATATAGATATATATATATATATATATATATATATATATTTATATTACAACCAAAAAGCACACCAAGGGTAAAATAAAAAAGGCCGCTAAGCACTGCTCTTATAAAAGAAAATAGAAAAGTGGACAGAAAGCCAATTTCGGATGAGGCGGTGTCTTTATACTCCCCTCCTGAGGAGTTCAAATCATAGGCAAGCAATGAAGGCTGTTCCAGAGTTAACCAACGAGAAGGATAAAAGAATGGAGATGCTAGTCAACTGTTGCATAAAAAATTTGCATAGCATTGGGGTGGGCAAGAGTAAAAAGTCGTGTGCCGCAGTTAAGAAATTCAGAAGACCAGTCAGCAAGAAAATACTAGCAGAAAATGGAGAGATACAACACTTCAACCGAAAATAAGAGGTAGAAAACCGTCAGTAAGACGAGGGGAGTTGATGAGACGAAGAGCCTGAGACTCCCCTCTGTCCAAAGGGCTGTGTGTGTGGACCCCCCCCACACCCCCACCCCAGTGCCTCGAAAACTTTATTTTCTCCACCTAGCAATTCGACACAACTTTCCAAAACAACTATCCCCCATTCTTCGATAACACTCAGCTGTCATCTTCTACACAATACATCCTCGGTCTAGCCTTTACTCAACATCTTAACTGTCTTTATAAATCAGCTACATCGAGGTTGGTCGTTCTGTATCGTCTCCAATAGTTTTTCTTTTCCCCTCACAGATGCTGGACTTGTCCACCCTCGTATGGAGTATGAATCTCATCTTGGGGGGGAGGGGGGGACTTCATACACAGCCCTTTTAGAGAGTCAAAGGCTCTTCGTCTCATCAACTCCCCTCCTCTTACTGACTGTATCGTACCTTTGAAATCCAGCTGCATTGTTGCCTCTCTCCCTAACTATCCGACACCCCTCCACCCGAAATTGATCTCTTTTTTTTGGCCACTCATCTGTCTTTTTTTTTTTTTTTAGGGAGTGATTATCAGTCTTTTTTGTTTTCATTTGTTTTTACCTATCGGCTGCTTCTTTTACTGTAGAAACAAACAAACAAAACTAAAAATAAACACACACACACACACACACACACACACACACACACACACACACACACACACACACACACACACACATACACACACACACACCACTGAAAAAAACAATGTTTTGAATTTAATTAAACGTTTCTAAAATATTTTTTGTTGTCACCAGATAATTCAACAATACCTTAGATTAGAAATAATGGAATAATTATGGACTTACTTTTACAGAAAGTAAGGACCACAGCCGAACGGAGTAACGCAATAATGTAGACCAAAAGGAATCTGCAAGAGGCCGGTCGACCTACAGTGTTGCTCTTGTAAACCTAACACCGCCTCTAACTACCTATCCTATCTATTCTTGAATAGATCAAACTTCTATCTTGAAGGCATATTAATTTTATCGTATCGGCACTCACTACATCACTGCCAATCCTATTCCACTCAGCGACACTTTTCATAGTAAAAAATATCTTGCCAAAGCTTTTCTTGAATCTGATTTTATATAACTTAAACTTATTACAACGTGTCCTACCTTGCTCTTTCCAAATAAGGGATTTGTTAAGATCACACATTTCCCATATAAAATCTTTCAGACAGATTTCACATGCTCAGCCTTTCTAGAAAATTGATATGTAAACGTTTAGGCCTTCCCTTACTTGGCGAGTTTTTCAACCCGGGAGTGGTATTGTTATCTTCTGTACAGATTATATATACGTAACATGTTGATGTCCATTCTATAATAATAAGACCAGCACTGCACTGCATATTCGAGACGAGATCCAAGTATTGCTTACAACAGCTCGGAAATGACTTCAGCGCTGGGAGGAGAAACAGGAGCAGGTTAAGGAAGAGGAGGAGGAGGAGGAGGGAGAATAAAGAATTGTTCGAGTATTTTCAAAGGGGGGGGGGGGGGGGAGAGAAAAGGTCACTGGAGGAGGAGGAGGAGGAGGAGGAGGGTTAGGCATCAGGCCGAGGAGGGGGGGTGGGGGGTTAGCCATCAGGCCTAACACAATTAAGCCAGCCGTCGCCCGCAACTTCCTTACTTATGGAGTTATGGACCAAGTTAGCGGAATTTTCGTTATCCCTCCCTACTAATGTCAGTCTCTCTCTCTCTCTCTCTCTCTCTCTCTCTCTCTCTCTCTCTCTCTCTCTCTCTCTCTCTCTCTCTCTCTCTCTCTCTCTCTCTCTCTCTCTCTTACACACACACAAACACACACACACACACATACATCTTGTATCGATAAATTCCCCACATGTCATATTTTCGTCTCTCGGGACACATCACTGCCACCCTCGACGCTAAGTACTACCTCAGCCGCCTCAGACCATCCCGCCCCTCTCCGCCCCCCATCAGTGTGACCCATCCCCAGTAAAATGAATGGAAACACGGACAGGACTTATTTGGTGAATGGCGAAATAGATGCCCTATAATAGCGACAAACAAATGTCTACAGTAAAAAAATCTATATATAAACAAATATGAATAGGTGACTTTCAAATAAAGTGAAATAAAAGTGCTTTGTTGGTGATCTGAGAATTTTTGTAAAAACTAGTGCAAGGTGCAACCGTGGGAAAAGTAAAATATGGAGATAAATGAACAATGGGAAAATAATATGAACATAACTATATATATTTTCGGAGTAATCCCAATTTGAACTGCTTTTACATACATTTGAAATATGTCATGCTATTATTTATCTTTCTTCCTTTATATTTCAAAGAGTAAGAGCAGGAGAAATGGCCAGTCTTTCAGGGGCCGCAGTCCGTCCTGGCCCCGTCGACCCTAACAATGGCTAATGCGATTTTGCCCGGAGGAGCGAGTGACTGACAGCCGCTGTGATTTTCCAGAACCTGAAATGTGTAGTTTTCTTTGGTCACTCTTGACGCGGAGATAACAATGTGTGAAGACAGATAAAAAACAAAAAAACGAGTAAAAGGGAGAGAAGGTTAAGCGTTGAGGAGGAAGAGGAGAATGTGTGAAGATGATGATGATTCAGAGAGGACTGGCAGGGATTTGGCAAACTAGTGCAGTTTAAACAGAAATACTTCAGCAGGTGTACCCAGTAACAAAGAGATCTCCCTCTACGTATGCTGGCTTCCCGTCACTGCAGTTATAATATTAAGGGTCCAGCCATAGTTTAAAAGAAGGTATTATTCATTTGGAAAACGATGACATGGCCATCTCTCTCTCTCTCTCTCTCTCTCTCTCTCTCTCTCTCTCTCTCTCTCTCTCTCTCTCTCTCTCTCTCTCTCTCTCTCTCTCTCTCTCTCTCTCTCTCTCTACGCTAAAAGTTTCATTTCACCGTCCTTTTATTATTTCATGTATTATATCCCACCTTGCCACATGCAGGCTGGGAAATAATGTTTTCGTCCTTGTCCATCTGTCGTTTTTTTTTTCTGACCACTGCTAAAATATCTTGTAAAGGGATCGAAATAATCACTAAATACACGTAACAACATTCTTACGTGAACATCTTGAACTAATGAGAAAACATCGATAGAAATGACTGGATGACTGAGCGAGAAAAATTAAAAAAACTTAAATGACTCAGGGCAGACAAATTGAAAATCTGCATGAGCTCTGAGGCTGACCATTTTAACCTTTCAAAAGCAGTCATCAGCTGTTCCGGGTCACACCATGAGTGCGAGAGGTGAGTACCAGAGAGGCTTGTTAGGAGGTTCGGCCCAGACCTTGAGTGCTTGGTTTCCTACTTCTCACTTAGCTGTTTGGCTCCTCTCCGATAAAATGCTATAAAAATGGGCCAATACAGCGGCGATACATATTCTTTGGAAGTCGCTGTTTCATTCACTCAGGCTTCCTTCCTCCCTTCCGTCTGATTGCCTTGAATACCTGATTATCTCAACATCAAAATTCGTTCTCATCGCTTCTTTCTACATAAAGCCATTCAACGACTTGGTGTATAGCTATTTTCTACCTCCTATATCTGTCTCTCTCGAAAATTTCAGAAGAAAGAAAATCATGTCGGCCTGATTAATGGTTTATTGCTTATCATCATCATTCATACCCATCACCTGCTGTAATTACCTCCCAAGTTAGTTTTCTTCTGAACTCGCATTACGACGCAATATACGTCTGACCTGAGTTGTGGGAAATAGTCGCTCTTTCGCGGTTCATGTTTTCGTGTGTGCAGCTTCCGGTTGCTTAAATATTTGGTCTTATCGTGACACTGATCTGGTTCTCTCCCCTCTCCTCCACCTTCACCCGAGAACCACACGTACCCAGAGACACACATGGCGAATAGAAATAAAGCATGCAGTTTGCTAAAATAATGAGCTTCCATCTATGTGTGTGTGTGTGTGTGTGTGTGTGTGTGTGTGTGTGTGTGTGTGTGTGTGTGTGTGTGTGTGTGTGTGTGTGTGTGTGTGTGTGTGTGTGTGTGTGTGTGTGTTTTAATTTGTATGTTCCAATGTGCTCACTATCCTTTTGACATTTCTTTCTTCTTTATCCAGCACACGTATCTATTTTCTATAAGCGAGAGGCAAGAGTAACTTACCATCCAGGGAAATGTTCCTTTTTTCCTCAGTGACTCTCCCATTTCAACCATCGCTCATCTTTCTCATTGTGCAGCTAATAGAGGTTATTTTTACACACACACACACACACACACACACACACACACACACACACACGTAAATAACAGATTCGGGATTCCTTGGAGCTACGTCATTAATATTCCTAAGACCATGATTTGCTGATGTCACACCGTCCATAACTCATCCCTCCGATGCATTGATTAACGCACTGGCCAGTGGTCACAAGAGCAGCTGGGATGTGGGGAGCGTTGCTGGGATATTTGTGGCGACACATCGGTCTGTGCATAAAAAAAAAGACAAATCACCACTGGGGATCAAATCAGTAGAATTCGACCAGCATTAGTTTTTTCCAGAATACTAGACGCCTGAGTTTCTCTCTAAAACTGAAGAGTTTTCTCAGATTAATATTTCTAACACTTCATTAGGATGTCATTTCGTTAAACTAAAATCATAAGCTTTTTTGCGCTCCGCGAACCTGATCATTTATCGTCTAATGCATTCATGGTTTATTATATGAATTTATAATGTTAAGTGATATCAGTAATGTTCCTTCCAATTATGACACTATCTAGAGGAGGTAAAATAAGCTATCTTGTCGTAGTCACTTGAGGGCTTGGCTATACAACCACGAGTCTGTGATAGCATTCAGGCAGAAATACGCTAGTCAGCAATCGGCACTCATTTCTTGTGGGATGATGTATGAATGGATGCATGAATAAACCTGAAAAAGGTAAAATGTGCTTACAGTCGTGGACACTTCCGTCCTGTGTCCAAGAGTAAGTATTTAACATCCATCACAAACTCGGACACGTCAGAGACGGAAAAACTCACTAAGGCAATGCATCAAATCAGCTAACGCTCCATGTCACAGAGAAGCATATATATATATATATATATATATATATATATATATATATATATATATATATATATATATATATATATATATATATATATATATATATATATATATATACGACTGATGCATTTACAGTACTTTCTTTACACAAAGTAATAAATGTATCACGGTTACATTGTTGGAAGATAGCTTTTTACTTATCCATTATTTTTTTATGACGTGATTAAACAGAATCTTCATAGCCTACACAAACAAATTGAATAATTAATGGTAAAATATTAACTACTTATGCAATGTATCATAACAAAAATGTTACTCTATGAAAGGCCTCAGTCTTATCGTGCAAGTTCTGTGAAGAGCCTCCTCTTTGTAGTCCTGCTCATTTTCTTTGCTTCCTATCCTTGATTTTTCTATTATTATCATTCTTTATTATCTTCTTTCTCCTTATAATTAATCCGTCCCACTTCTTGCATTCCTTCCATCATGATATTGTAAAAAGGTGTCATTCACTTTAATCTCCCTCCTTGCTTGCTTTCTCCGTCTTGTGCCAGTCCCCCATGAGAGGGTCCCCCAATACCAGGAGCCTCCAGAGTCCACCAGTGCCAGGAGGCTCCAGAAAGTCCAACTCTTGTAATGAACCCGAGAGGTTCAATAGTTGCATGCTCCTTGAAAGGGTCCACCGGCTCCAGGAGCTTCGCGAGAGATGGCGTCGCGTGTAGGAAACTAGTTAGTTTGTTGATGGCCAAAGTGACTCACGCCAGTCACGTCATTTCACGAGTAAACTCTCAATCTTCTTGGCGAAGATTTTCATCGACCATTACTGGGAGTGAAGAAAGTGTTAACGTTTCATCATCCTGGCGGCTCGTTCGCCTCGACATCAAGCGTGTAAAGGAAGACGTTGAAATTTTTGAGTCCAATGAAGTGTGTGACATACAAAGGTATGAAGTGTTGTCGCTTCATCATCCCGGTGGCTCGTCCACCTCGACATCACGCATGGAAAAGGAAAGAACGAGGAGAGTTTTGGTGTCCGTGAAGTGTGTCTTGGACATTTCTAAAACTTTAATCGAGGAAACAATTTTTTGGATACTGTTGTAATAAATAGACTGCAGCGATTTATTGGTCAACTCAAATGTAATTTATATAATAAATCTCATTGTTCTTGGAAAGAAGTGCGTAATTAAATCAGTTTGAAATAAAATGTAAATGAAGTGGCGCCAAGACTTTTATCAGCAGAGAATGTGATGAAGCATTTAATGGTTCATTGTTATGAGATACGGTTATCAAGGGGACAGTTCAAAGACTCGGTCATTACCGTCATAAATAACATGAAATACTACACACATTCAACTTTCCATTTCTCGAGTCATATATATATATATATATATATATATATATATATATATAGATATATATATAGATATATATATATATATATACATATATATATATATATATATATATATATATATATATATATATATATATATATATATATATATATATATATATATATATATATATATATATATATATATATATATATATATATATATATATATATATATATATATATATATATATATATATATATATATATATATATATATATGGACCTCCAAGCCAGGACCTTGGTGACGCTGCGGACTAACTCGCTGCTACACTTTTTAGTCCAGCATCACTTGCACCTCTGCTGAGGTCATGCACTCCAGCAGTAGGAAAATAAAATAACGGTCACTAACTCGTCTCTTCATGACATTGATTTCAGCCACTTGAAAGTAAAATTTGCTAACGCCACTAACAGGATGAGGCCGTTCAGGAGGCCCCTCAAAAAAGCCTACCGGCACCTTGGGCAGCACATAAGAAAAGTGGAGGCGGAGGCGGAGTGGTCAGCGTATGGGCGCGGTGACCTGGAGGACCAGGGTTCAAGCTCCACCCGCTGCTAACACACTATAGTCTGTTTCATTCCGTCTGTCCGCCAACAAAGCGGGAATTTTGAAGGATGTGGCACTTGCGCATTTGTAGTTCGTGTATGCGTGAAAATCAACTGTTGTGACAGATATTCAAGCTTATTTTTCAATAATATATTTGAATGTTTAAGTATATAAAAACAACGCAGTCGTTTGCATCGATAATCTAACATACAAGCACATGGGAGCACGAAAAGACATGCTTGTATCAAATAACATTGTTACGTCATGCTCGAAAGATCTATGGTTTTTCATATTCATTGATTGATAGCTCATTTCAGGTATATTAAAAGACGTCTGGCTCTGCAAGTGCAAATAAAAGGTATTTTAATTACTTGCTGCATGTAAATAACGATTAATAATCGAAATAACATGAAACAGTAAATAATAAGTGTTGAATGCGATGCTAGGCTATTTCGAATATTAGGCTACCCATGTTATTTACATGCAACACATCAAAATTCCTTATGTATAGACACTTGCAGCGGCAGATATCACTTTATGTATTTGAATGATATGAAATATGGGTATCTGAAAGGCTATGACTCGTTTGAGTATGATCAGACTATACTGTTTGATATGGTGCTTGTATGGTATATTATCGATGCAAAACGGCATGTTTGTGGTTCATATAAGAGCGTTTGAGGGTTTTTTGTATACACAAACGCTCAAATATATCACTGAAAATATGAAGTTGATCTTCACGCAATCACGAATTCACAATGCGCAGGTGCCACATCCACGTTCACGAGTGGACAGACGGAATGAAACGGACTATACAAGCTGACAACATTCAGTCATCGCCGAGTAGCCCTAAGACTACCCACTTGCTGTCCTGAAGGCCACGCATCAACCCGGAAAAACTCTCTAAAGAGAATGAAAGATGAGCTGGGGGAGGGGCGGTGGGGCGGGGGGCAACATGAGCCGGGCGAGATGGCGCCACTATATAACACTTGCCTGCGCCTTTACGGGCTGGGGTTCACCAGCAGGTTCCTTCAAGAAAGCTAACGGCGCTATAGGAAGTAAAAAAGTCAGCGTTAGTGAAGCAGATGGATATTACGAACTAATGACGCCACTCTTTCCTCTTATTTACATCCCAGGCAGCAGTGAAGACTAAAGAAGGACAGTTCGTTTTAAGCTGCGGTAGCATCAAACACCTATGACGATGACTCGACTCCTTCGCTTCCGCAGTGATTCAGCGTTTTCCGAAACAACCTCACCTCATGCACACACGCGTTCATACCTGCCACATTATATATCTTAGCATATTCGTTAATGTTAGTTCAGTATTTTTCCCTGTACTTTTTATGTTATGCCCGGTAAATCATTGATGGCTTGTTTGCACTGCGCCTGAAGCTGACACTAAGTCTTCCATTACAAAGCAGTAACACAGAATTGTACCTGTTTTTCAACGTTTCATGATTTTTTTTTCTTCTGTCACTATAATTTATTTGCTTTTCTCTGTGTTTCGCGTTACTCTCTTGCATGC